>NC_134030.1:16240109-16541109 GCF_964204645.1 Tubulanus polymorphus | reverse complement strand
CGAAGATCTTTTAGTCTGCGACTTTGCTGAAATGGTACCGCCTGAAGAAGTCAACACCGATGGTTTGCTATTGTATTTGCCGCACCACCCAGTGTATCACCCGCAGAAGAAGAAACTTAGAGTCGTCTTCGATTGCTCAGCTACGTATAATGGTGTATCGCTGAACGAACAGTTGTATCATGGTCCCGATATGACAAACACCTTAATTGGTATATTGGTGGGATTTAGGCAAGAACCCATTGTGTTGGTTGCTGATGTAGAATCAATGTTTCATCAGGTGAGAGTGATCCCTGAACAACGCGATGCCTTGAGGTTCTTATGGTGGTCTACTGATGATTTTGGAAAACGGCTGATGAATATCACATGAAAGTGCACCTCCTAGCTGCTGTAACTTTGTATTGAGAAAAACAGCTACCGATAATGAAGGTTCGTTCGACCCGCAGGTTACCGATACTATAATGAAGAATTTCTATGTCGACGACATGCTGAAATCCGTGAAGACCGACGAATGTTGCAAAGAATTGGCATTGAACGTCATAAAACTACTCCAGATGGGTGGTTTCCATATAACCAAATTCGCTTCAAATTCAAAGAAGGTGATAGAGGCCATTCCGGAAGAAGAGAGGGCACCTCCGGTAAAGAACATGTGCTTTGAAGAGTTACCAGTCGACAGGGCACTAGGCGTATTATGGAATATGGAGAAAGATACGTTTGGGTTCCGTGTGACCCCCGGTGATCAACCGGCGACGAGAAGAGGTATTCTGTCCGTAACAAGCGCACTATACGACCCCCTTGGTTTTGCAGCGCCAGTAATACTCGTTTCAAAGATTCTGATGCAGTCATTGGTCAAGCTTAAATTGGGATGGGACGATAACTTACCTGAAGAAAAACTGGTTCAATGGAATGAATGGTTGATCTCCCTGCCCAAGTTGTACGGTTATACAATGGATAGATGTTTGAAACCAATGGGATTCGGAGACGTTATAGATGCTCAACTACACCACTTCACGGATGCTTTCGAGGTCGGTTACGCATCGGTAAGCTACATACGCCTTGAGATCGCAGAAGAAAGCCCATATTTTTGATGAGAAAAGCTAGAGTAGCTCCGACTATTAAGACTACGACTATTCCTCGTTTTAGCTGCAGCCACGCTGTCCGTTAAAAACGACAAGATGCTGAGAAGAGAACTTGATGTACCGATATCGAAGTCGTATTGAACCAGAACAATGGAGATTCATAGATGGGAAATCTAACCCAGCCGATGATGCATCACGTGGTCAGAAAGTCGACGCATTCATGAAGAATGAAGTTTGGAAACATGGTCCCGAATTTTTGAGGAAACCCGATGCCGAATGGCCACGGTCATCTCAAGTCCACCCTGTTCCAGACGATGACGTTGAAGTGAAGAAAACTACATTAGTCCTGAAAAATGGCAGAGTAAAAAACAGCGGGTTGCAACCTGACGTAGAAGACGATTGTTTCCACGCCGCGTTTAAGAGATGTTCATCATGGTATCGACTGACGAAATGTGTTACCTGGATGCTGCGGTACGTGAATAAATTACAGTCCTCAGAACCAATTAGTGTACTGGAGATGAGAAGTGCCGAGAAGTCTATACTGAAGATAATTCAAAAATGGCATTTTCCTGACGAAGTTGAGAGGTTACCCGACGTCGTCTCATTCAGTTCCGAAGGTGGAAAACGTGATGTTAAGAAGTCGAGTAGAATTCGAAAGCTGAATCCTATGATGGTTGATGGTATATTATATATATATTACGAGTCGGTGGACGGCTGAGGAAATCTTCCATAGACGACGCTAGGAAATACCCTATCATTCTACCGAAGAACTGTCACGTTACCAAGTTGATCATCGAATATTATCATCTGATTTGGGCGCATGGTGGTCGCCAGTTTACACTCGCAATGCTGAGAACGAAATATTGGTAAATAAATGGTAATTCAGCCGTTCGACATGTACTGGGAAGATGCGTCGATTGCAAGAAGAACCATGGTAAACCAGAGTCCCAGATGATGGCTGACCTACCGGTGGATCGTACCAATTTATCCGAGCCGCCGTTTACTAACGTAGGCGTCGATTTGTTTGGTCCATACAACGCAAAACGAGGTCGTGTTATAGTGAAACGGTATGGTTGCGTCTTCACATGTCTTAATATAAGGGCGGTACATATCGAGGTCACGGATGATTTATCGACCCCCTCGTTTATCAACGCTCAACGACGGTTTATTGCAAGAAGAGGACAACCAGAGATAATAAGAAGCGACAATGGCACCAACTTCACAGGCGGTGAACGAGAGTTGCGTGATGCAGTGGAAAGTTGGAATCAGGCCAAGATACACGAATGTCTCATGCAAAAGGGGACTCAGTGGATTTTCAACCCTCCATCTGCATCCCATTGGGGAGGAGTATGGGCAAGGTGCATCCGTTCTATAAGAAAAATCCTGAACGTAACTCTACGGCAACAGATATTGAACGACGAAGGTCTGCGTACATTCATTTGTGAGGCTGAAGCAATCATGAATTCAAGACCACTGACTCCTGTGAGCGATGATCCCAACGATTTGCATGCACTGACTCCGAACCACCTTCTGCTCCTTAGATCCGGCCCTGGGCTGCCACCAGGGAAGTTCGAGAAAACCGATCAATACTGCCGTCGAAGCTGGAGGCACGTGCAGTATTTGGCCGACCAGTTCTGGATCCGATATGCTCGAGAATATTTGCCTATGTTGCAAGAGAGACAAAAATGGTGTAAGAAGCGAAGAAACATTAAAATCGGCGATCTGGTGCTGGTCGTCGATGATCGTGTTCATCGTAGCGAATGGCCATTGGGTCGAATAATTGCCATCTTGCCTGGTACAGATGACATCGTTAGACGAGTGACCATAAAAACGGCGAAATCTACAATCGACCGTCCGATAAACAAGTGCGTTTTGTTAGAATGTGACTCGACATAACTGGGTTTATAAGAACTCTGATTCGTTCCGTTGAATATGATCACTTGACTTTGACGTTCTATGGAAGGAAACAGAAACTATTGTATGTATTATATTTACGGAGTTCCTAGTGTAAGCTAAAACTTAGTTAAGCCAATTAGCACTTAGGTAAAATCTTATAGATCTTAAATAATTATTGGAAATCGTTAGTAAGTTGATCATATCTAGTATTAGTTGGTATTGCTCATTCGTTTAGTTTATTAGTTTCGATTTATTATGTATTACGACGTAATTAGTTTAAACGTCCTTTACGTTCGTTTGGAGGGGGGGGGATGTACGAGCTGATTTTTAGGGATCAATAGCTTAATAGATATATATTTCTATACCGTTATTATATTATTATCGTTGGCTCACGCCTATGGGTGGCCATTCCCGCCAAAAATCTGCGTTCCGTCTATTTTTCTGTACTTTGACAAAATGTCATAGTACACCGCCAAAATGTGTTAGCGTAACGTCAAATTGTGTATTGCGGCTAAATAACACAGGGGGCGACACTGTACGGACAGTATTTTGCGTTTTTTTTCTCGCATTGCGATCATCTCAAGGTCGTTTTATTGAAATAATTTTGCGAGTATCAAATCGACAAATCGTATCATATTCCCTAAACCCAATAAAATGATTTTATTGTTACTTTAGTTAGTTAATACTATAATATATAGTAATAATGTACGGTAAAATAGCGGAAGTAAATACTTTGCCGTAAACCTATGGAAGCCCTGAGACGACATCTTGAGTTCATGAGTTCCGAGTTCATAACTTCCTGAGTTCTCAAGTTCATGAGTTCGTCTAATGAAAAAAGCCTGCGATACCGAAACGTCGAATGTAAACACGATGCTCTATCAAAGACCCGCGTCTCAGGCTCAGACGACACTGAATAACCAGCGATTAATGGTATGTTGAAGGGCGCCTCCGTTCCTCCTCTGGTAGGTAGCTCGGATTTTCTGTGCGCGGGCTAGAGAGAAGGGTGACTCCGAATAACCGGTGACTCTCGATGAATCTGCTCGGGTTTTAATGATGAAAAAGATAACAAACGCTCGTTATGAGAAGTTTTTAAACATCTATTTATTTTCTATAAACCATCAAGAAAGCTGTCTGATGATAGACTGGTTGCCGGTCGACTTCATATGACTGCCAGTGCAGAATTGGGCACAGTCAACCAGTCTTGGTTGATGCGGGACATCATTTTTTTAGTTAATTCATGACGTAATCGGATTTAACATCCTTATAATAGGATTCTTTATGTCGCATAATTTCATAGTGTTGTACATGCCCAAATAAACTCGAAATATCATAAACTCTGGAAGTTATGAACTGGGGAACTCATGAACCCAAGGTGTCGTCTCAGGGCTTCCATATAGGGCCTCCATACCTGAGACGACATCTTGAGTTCATGAGTTCCGAGTTAACTAATAAAAGTAATAATAAATTCATTTTATTGGGTTTAGGGAATATGATACGATTTGTCGATTTGATACTCGCAAAATTATTTCAATGAGACGACCGTGAGATGATCGCAAAGCGAGAAAAATACCGCAAAATACTGTCCGTACAGTGTCGCCCCCCATGTTATTTAGCCGCATTACACAATTTGACGTTACGCTTACACATTTTGGCGGTGTACTATGACATTTTGTCAAAGTACAGACAAATAGACGAAACGCTGATTTTTGGCGGGAATGGCCGCCCATACACGCCTTGGTGGTCACCAAGCACTTAAGCGCGACTATTGCTGTATTAAAGCATTTCTGGCAGTTAAACCGTTCTCTTTGAGCTCTGGTCGTGGGACTTGGGAACATAATGTGTTAAACCGTCTTAGTGGTTCGTCGTCGTCGTCGTATTGAATATTATCGAGAAAATATACATTACGTCATTATACTACAAGTCGCGTTATCTTATGTTCGTGGATTGCCAACGCCCCCCCACACCCAATTCGAATCCGAGGATCCAACAAATCTTATGATTGAATCTTTCAACCTTCTATCTGTTGACGCATGCAGAGAAGGTCGTATGGTAGAATCTTGTCAACTTTCATCCGTTGACTCCTGTGGAGAAAGGCCTATGGTCGTATGATAAAATATTCTCAACTTCCTGCAGTTACGGCCTGCAAAGACGGCCGTATGGAAGAATCATGTCTATAGATATGCTGAGTGCAAAGGGAGATGCTGTCAAAGGGAGATCCTGAAAGCAAACATGTATGTGTTTGAGCGGCCAAATGCGATAACTCCATTTACTGGAAGCTCAGAACTGAAGGAAATCGTGACATCGTGTCCAGATATAAGTCATCCAGAAAGGATATGTTCGACATCTCTCAGAAAGTACATTGCCACTGTTTCACAGGTATGTATGCTATTATATTAGTCGCCTCAAAAAACTGAAAATTTTGTTTATTGACCAATTTTAGTTTGTTAATTATGGTGCAGCCAAGATATAATTTTGGTATTTGAAGGCACGTCTTGTGCAAGTCAGTGGCATCTAGGGTGTACTCAATCTGAGACTCTCACCGTCAATTAACATGCTATGAAGGCATCTCAAAAGCACATTATGCGTTTAATTGCCCCAGGACACATGCGCAACCAAACCTTGAGTTGCCATTGAAATGATTGCGTTTTAGTTGCAATTGGAATGTTGGAATCTGTGTATTAAGTTGAATTTGTGTTTCCTTAACCGGTATTGTAAGAGTTGTGTATTAGTAGTGTTGGATTTGTATTCAGTATTTTCCTCAAATTCTTCGCGTTTCGCTTCACGTAGAATTAAATAGATTTGGTAAACCATGAACTTCTATCTGTATACATTTTCTGGGCATTTCTGTAAATGCACAGTTCTAACCTCTCACTCGTATTCGACGTATGCCAGCACTACGCTATGGCTGGAATTGTAAATTGTCAAATTATCACAATTTTCCGCTAAATTTAGCTGATTTTTGGCGGGAATGGCCGCCCATACACGCCTTGGTGGTCACCAAGCACTTAAGCGCGACTATTGCTGTATTAAAGCATTTCTGGCAGTTAAACCGTTCTCTTTGAGCTCTGGTCGTGGGACTTGGGAACATAATGTGTTAAACCGTCTTAGTGGTTCGTCGTCGTCGTCGTATTGAATATTATCGAGAAAACATACATTACGTCATTATACTACAAGTCGCGTTATCTTATGTTCGTGGATTGCCAACGCCCCCCACACCCAATTCGAATCCGAGGATCCAACAAATCTTATGATTGAATCTTTCAACCTTCTATCTGTTGACGCATGCAGAGAAGGTCGTATGGTAGAATCTTGTCAACTTTCATCCGTTGACTCCTGTGGAGAAAGGCCTATGGTCGTATGATAAAATATTCTCAACTTCCTGCAGTTACGGCCTGCAAAGACGGCCGTATGGAAGAATCATGTCTATAGATATGCTGAGTGCAAAGGGAGATGCTGTCAAAGGGAGATCCTGAAAGCAAACATGTATGTGTTTGAGCGGCCAAATGCGATAACTCCATTTACTGGAAGCTCAGAACTGAAGGAAATCGTGACATCGTGTCCAGATATAAGTCATCCAGAAAGGATATGTTCGACATCTCTCAGAAAGTACATTGCCACTGTTTCACAGGTATGTATGCTATTATATTAGTCGCCTCAAAAAACTGAAAATTTTGTTTATTGACCAATTTTAGTTTGTTAATTATGGTGCAGCCAAGATATAATTTTGGTATTTGGAGGCACGTCTTGTGCAAGTCAGTGGCATCTAGGGTGTACTCAATCTGAGACTCTCACCGTCAATTAACATGCTATGAAGGCATCTCAAAAGCACATTATGCGCTTAATTGCCCCAGGACACATGCGCAACCAAACCTTGAGTTGCCATTGAAATGATTGCGTTTTAGTTGCAATTGGAATGTTGTAATCTGTGTATTAAGTTGAATTTGTGTTTCCTTAACCGGTATTGTAAGAGTTGTGTATTAGTAGTGTTGGATTTGTATTCAGTATTTTCCTCAAATTCTTCGCGTTTCGCTTCACGTAGAATTAAATAGATTTGGTAAACCATGAACTTCTATCTGTATACATTTTCTGGGCATTTCTGTAAATGCACAGTTCTAACCTCTCACTCGTATTCGACGTATGCCAGCACTACGCTATGGCTGGAATTGTAAATTGTCAAATTATCACAATTTTCCGCCAAATTTAGCTGATTTTTGGCGGGAATGGCCGCCCATACACGCCTTGGTGGTCACCAAGCACTTAAGCGCGACTATTGCTGTATTAAAGCATTTCTGGCAGTTAAACCGTTCTCTTTGAGCTCTGGTCGTGGGACTTGGGAACATAATGTGTTAAACCGTCTTAGTGGTTCGTCGTCGTCGTCGTATTGAATATTATCGAGAAAACATACATTACGTCATTATACTACAAGTCGCGTTATCTTATGTTCGTGGATTGCCAACGCCCCCCACACCCAATTCGAATCCGAGGATCCAACAAATCTTATGATTGAATCTTTCAACCTTCTATCTGTTGACGCATGCAGAGAAGGTCGTATGGTAGAATCTTGTCAACTTTCATCCGTTGACTCCTGTGGAGAAAGGCCTATGGTCGTATGATAAAATATTCGCAACTTCCTGCAGTTACGGCCTGCAAAGACGGCCGTATGGAAGAATCATGTCTATAGATATGCTGAGTGCAAAGGGAGATGCTGTCAAAGGGAGATCCTGAAAGCAAACATGTATGTGTTTGAGCGGCCAAATGCGATAACTCCATTTACTGGAAGCTCAGAACTGAAGGAAATCGTGACATCGTGTCCAGATATAAGTCATCCAGAAAGGATATGTTCGACATCTCTCAGAAAGTACATTGCCACTGTTTCACAGGTATGTATGCTATTATATTAGTCGCCTCAAAAAACTGAAAATTTTGTTTATTGACCAATTTTAGTTTGTTAATTATGGTGCAGCCAAGATATAATTTTGGTATTTGGAGGCACGTCTTGTGCAAGTCAGTGGCATCTAGGGTGTACTCAATCTGAGACTCTCACCGTCAATTAACATGCTATGAAGGCTTTTAATTGCCCCAGGACACATGCGCAACCAAACCTTGAGTTGCCATTGAAATGATTGCGTTTTAGTTGCAATTGGAATGTTGTAATCTGTGTATTAAGTTGAATTTGTGTTTCCTTAACCGGTATTGTAAGAGTTGTGTATTAGTAGTGTTGGATTTGTATTCAGTATTTTCCTCAAATTCTTCGCGTTTCGCTTCACGTAGAATTAAATAGATTTGGTAAACCATGAACTTCTATCTGTATACATTTTCTGGGCATTTCTGTAAATGCACAGTTCTAACCTCTCACTCGTATTCGACGTATGCCAGCACTACGCTATGGCTGGAATTGTAAATTGTCAAATTATCACAATTTTCCGCTAAATGTAGTTGTTTTTTGTGTTGTAGCAAACCGGTACTCGTTAATTAGTGCTTAAATAATAATAATAAATCCGAGTTGAAGTTATTCCGTCATTCATTGGTTAGTCATTTTCGTAGATCGTAGTTGCTGACAGGAATATTTTATCCTGGCTGTACCATAGCAATAAATTCTTGATCTGATGACAGCATGTGGGAACCACATGTTTTTCTGTACCCGAAAATAGAGTTCATTGAAGCTAATTATTTGATTACTCATTCAATATTATGATTGCCATGAGATGCCATGGCACTTGGGACATGATGTAAAAACCCACAAGGAATACTATAGGCTTTCTAGTGTCACCGATATACCTCTCCAAGGTTAAACAACTTTCGATATCTTCATTGCTTCACACCATAATATATCAGAGCCAGATAGGGCCAATGAGTATATTACCATAATATATTAGAGCCAGATAGGGCCAATGAGTAATATTTTCATCGGTGTATATTTTGCATTCATTTCACTTATCTCCTGTTCAAAAGACGATTCGGATGTCGTCATTATCCAGCAAACAGGGTCATGTACAGACGGGTCAACAAATTCAGGGCCCAGGGGACAGTCTTAAACTTGAATGCTACTGGTAACAGAGCCTCTCATTCTGGTCGCCTAAGAGGTCGCGATCACCAGCCGATTTTGATGCTGTCCAAGGGTCGGCTGGTCGCAGTCCTCGCAAGTCGTGTGCAGGATCTGAACTTGTACCCCTATAGGATACAGACTAAACATAAACTTGCGCAAAGGGACAAGGATATGCGTGTAGTCATGTGTCGATTGTTCTGTGACAAAATCGATGTTTGGTTCTCTGATGAGGCGCACTTCCTTTTGTCTGGACATGCAACATCAAAGAACAACATCTTGTGGGGAACATCAACTCCTGAGAACTGTCTGCAAAGGCCACTGCATTCCATCAAATGCACAGCATGGGTTGCTATGTCCAAATACAGGATAATCGAACCCTTTTGGTTTGAGGATGAGAACCAACGCACAGTCACTGTCAATACGGAGCGTTATCTAGGGGTTCTTAGGAAGTTTTGGACAACCTTAGGTAGACATAGAGGTTTTGTGAGGGATGGACAGTGGTTTCAGGACCCCAGGCAACTCCCCACACTTCAAACGATTAATTGGAATGACTGAGGGAAGCTGTATGCCAGCTATACAACAACTGATTTTATTCTATAACTTAAGATTAGTGTGCTAACTAATCGTTACAACGCAAACATGATAATAGCCACAGTAGCCATACAAAACAACCCAACAACGCCGGACACTAATGACTAGCCTATAGCCTAATCAAGTTTTTTGAACAAGAGGCCCACGTGCCTTGTACCTTCATGACGCAGTAGAAGAAGAATGATCCAGTATTCAAAGTTTTACAGAATGATTCACATTGTAACGATGTAACATGTTTTAAAATAGTTAGGAGGTATAGGCTATGTGGCGATAATGTTCATTTTCTGTTAATATATCCTTACATGAAAAGACAAGCCCATTTTAGCTGCCCCAAAGATCACCCTACATGAAATAATGCATCAAGAATTGGTGTAGGCATCGTGCTGAAAAGAAATCCAAGATGGATGGCAACCCTGGTGGCCATACTTGAACCCAATTTTAAATAAGGGGCTGACCCGGCGACCATATTTGAAGGCCGATGACCTCCATATACAAAAGAGCAAAAACCTCTATACAAAAACCTCTATATTTGATCACCAAAGACATTTTATAGGGGTGGACATCTCGCCAGACCCAATCTTCATGCTAATTTTCAAAAAGAATAATAAACAGTTCCATCTGGTGTAAATAATGTTCCCGCCTTGATACTTGCTTTTTCACAGGCTAAATTTCAAATAAAAATATAGCTGCAAAGCAGCAATAACGGGTTTTCTGCACATCCTTGTTCATATTATTGATCTTGTCTGGATACTGTGTTGACCACGATTGCGTGTACGCTGATGCAGCCAAACCATGCCATGAAAATGAAGGGAATTTAGAACCCTGCTCAACCGTCAACGTGGTTGTATGAAAGGACGGTAGACAAACAGTCAATTAAACCTACTTTGAAACCATGGATGACTGGACCAGATAGTTATTTGACTCGAATCGAATGTAAATCGAATGTAAGGCCTGTTCATATCTATGAATTTCGAAAGAGCATTTGATAAGGTACAACATCAGCAATTACTTAACAGGCTATTCGGAAACGGTATCAATGATGGGTCGTTAAAATGGCTCAGCAGATTTCTCTGAACGAAAACAGGTTGCCGAAATCAGAGGAACTGTCTCATCTTGGAATAAATAGGTCTAACTAGTGGAGTCACGCAAGGTAGTAAGTCGTCTTCTCTTCACTGTCCTGATGTATGCAGATGTATAACATATACAGAGTCTTCCAAAATATACCGGACAGAGTATATTTCCAAAACGACCTAAACAAGCTGTGTTCTGTTCATGGTCAGAAAGATGGGCTTCTACCTGAAAGGCATGATATGGATATTGGATACAAAAAAATCCAGGTTCAGATTATGCCTTTGTGTTCGAATGAGATTATTTTGTTTGAATAAAGATTACTCATTATAACGAAGACTATCTAGTGCCACCAAAATTTCGATCTTTGGAACAAAATATATTTCCATCAAACAATATATCTGTTTGAACAAAAAACGTAATGTTCCATATAAAATCTTGTTCGAATAAAAACAATTTTGTTTGATCCAACAATACGCTTTCTGTTCGAACGAAAACTTTTCTACATTCTGACAAGAATATTTATTTGAATGAAAAGCTATGTTATTGTTGAAATGAAAAACTTTTTGTTCTATCGAATGATTAAATGATAACAATTGTGTTCGATTTAACAATATAACTAATAATTTGTGTTTG
Organism: Tubulanus polymorphus; assembly: GCF_964204645.1. Classification (NCBI taxonomy): domain Eukaryota; kingdom Metazoa; phylum Nemertea; class Palaeonemertea; order Tubulaniformes; family Tubulanidae; genus Tubulanus; species Tubulanus polymorphus. Next base: position 16,529,796 of record NC_134030.1, on the reverse strand, counting down.
AACGAAAAACTTAATGTTCCAACAAGAAAATTTTGTTCGAATGGGAACGATTCTGTTAGATCGAACAATTGTTCGAACGAAAGACGTTTCGTTTGGACAATAAAAGTTTGTTCGAACAATGACAACATTTTTGTTCCATCGATTCTTTCAAATTGGAACATTCGAACAAAATATTTATTGGTTCAAACGAAAAAAATTTTCAGTCTGTGGGAAAAATTTTTCAAGCGAAAGGTCCTTTGAACGAAAAAAAAAAAATCTTTCTAGGGCTCCGCGGTAACTTAAGTCATTAGGAATTAATGAAATACCAGTTTCATTAATGATGAAAAAACTCAAATGAAAAGTCTAGTTTATAAAGCTGTCTGCTCAGACCAAAATTTCAAAAAAAATCTTCATTTTTGCCAATAAAATATCGTTGATAATTGTGATTTATCATTGTAAGTGAAAACCAGTTAATCACTCATACATGCATTTTAATAAATCTGATTCCACCTTTACAGTGAACTTGGCTTTAACCTAATAGAGGCTACTAGTATAGCCTATGTAGGCCTATGTATATGCGTAAGCCTAACAACCGGACATATTGGTCTTAGGCCTTTTGAATTTCTCCTAAACATCGTATTCCTACACCTTATTTAACAGGGATAGGTCCCTGGGTTATTCAATTCGTAAAATCGAGTTCATTTTCTGATTATGAAGAAAGAAATCGTTTGTAGGCCTACTTAACGTCGCAGCAATGTTGTCGAATTTTTTAATGCAAATTTTGTTTGAAGTCAACAAGTTCGTAAATAATCACAACAATTTTACTATGCTTGCTTGAAACATTAAAGCTCAGTAGGCCTACAACTCAATAAACACTACAAGCGACGTAGAAACGATCTCCTATCTACTGCGCATCCGCGACGCTCACTCCAAATATCAAGCTTGAGTCCAGCTTACAGATAAGAATGTGTAATATACAGGCATTTAGTAAATATCCCGTGTATTTGGTAAACATCGTGATGTGCTGTAGGAAAAATGGAATATTGATAAATGGTTGAAACTCGCGGCCGAATCACTGGTAGTAATAAATCCATTTATTGATACCTTGTCACCACAACAGCTTTTCCCCGCTGCATCAGTCCGGCATGTTTAGTTTAGGCCTATTCAACTCGGTACTCAAATGATTTATCGTAGTAAATATCCGATTAAGAAACTAACTGTTTGAAGCCCGTGGCCTAATCACTAGGGAGTAATAAATATATTTGTACTTGCTTTGATTCTCATGGCGAGGAGAACGCGCAGCGGATCCATGGAATGACGATGTAAAGAAACAAGTTGACTATGCGCAGTCTCATGTTAAACGTTCATAGTACGGATCTTATACGAAAATATTTGTTCTCGCGCGATCCAGGATTAAAGTTGGAGATTAAAGTTGGAGAAGTTGATTCATCGATCTTTACAGCTCGACAGTGCTTATAATATTTAGAGTATTAAATTACATCCGGTGGATCAGTTAAGTGTACTTACTGATGAAGAAAATGGATAATTGTTAAAATTTACTGTTTGAAGACCGCTGCAGAATGTGACGTCTTGCGGCAATAAATTTGTTAAATTACACTTAAATTGATATTCGAAGTGACGAGCAGCCTCCGGTGGATTTCGGGGTGACGACTCAGAAAAACATGTCGCCTCATTGAATGGGGCCCAGTTTTCTATGTTTCTATGCTTTTGTAACGTTGATTGATGGTAATACGCACGGAGTATTTGTAGATCGAAGTGCGCTGAAGGATAGCATACGGATTGTATCGGCAACAGTGGCAAGGTAACAAAGCCTATGTTCTTTTAGTGAAAATAGTGTGACATAAATTAATAATAATAAATATAGCTGCAAAGCAGCGATGGTGGGTTTTCTGAGCTGTAACTGCATTGCTACTACCGTCATCCTCCCTCGGCAGGGATTCCAACCTGATAGCATCGCTACACTCAGCCACAACACGAACCCCTGCCGCAGTAGACCGGATGCACAGGTACATGCCGCAGCGGCACCAATCAGATTACTCAGGATGTACTATCGTAGAACACTGGCAGTTTCAGTGATAAATGTCAACCAGTCCTTGTTTAACTTCCGTTCCATGATATGCTCCAAATGTCCACCTCTGCTCTGCAAGCACAACTGAATCAGACGTGCAAAATTGTCAATTACTCTGACACACTCCTCCCTAGGAATTCTCATGATTTTGGCAGTGATCGCTGTCTTCAGTTTAGGGATAGTCTGCGGATTGTCCTAGTAGACATTATCTTTCAGGTAACCCCGCAGATAAATATCCCCTAGATATTAAAGATTGGATATTTTCATGAGAGACACATTTTTGGGTCATCCTGTACTACAGTTATTCTACTATTCAACGCCCCCTGATGACCGTATGCAAAACCCAATGACCTTGAAACTCACCACGATCATAGAACATTTCATGAGCTACTTTGAAATTGGCCATGGTAACAAAATATGCTTAGGTACTAATATAAAAAGGAAATACTAAGTTATTCTACTATTCGATGCCCCCTGGTGGCCATGTACAAACACCAATGACCTTGAAACTCACCACAATCATAGAAAATGGTATGAGCTACAACTCTTCAATTGGTTGTGGTAACAAAATATGCTTAGGGATCAAATATGATGTGGAAAAACTTTTTTTCCACCTACGAATGAGTACTGATTACTGACACCAAGATGGTCACCAATTGCGTGATAATTGGCTGATCAAAAATACCTGTCTCCGGTATTAAAGATCCATTTCCATAGAATAGCTACCACAAATTGCAATGACAAATAGCAAACCAGTAGGAAGCTACAATAATCAGAATTTCGGCCAAAATTGTCATTTTTTAGTACAAAAAAGGTCATAGGACGACCATCTTGAGTCTGATCGACCTAATTTTTATTATACTGATGGGCCCTTGGGGGAATCAAATACATATAAAAGTTCAAGGTAATTGATCAAAGCATCTTCAAAATTTCTATCAAAAACTTCTAAAATGTGTAAAGTGCTGATTTTGGTGAACATCAATGGCTTCCAGTCAGCCATCTTGATACTGACAGGGCTAGTTTTTGGCCTGAAGACGTGTGTAGGGTAGATACACGTGTAACCCATAGAAATTACATTGGAGCGTCTTTAAAACTTCCCAAAATATCTGGATTCCATCTACCGATGGATGAACGAACGGACGGCTTAAAATCCTTCAAAAGGAAAGAAATAAGTTTGCCTGTTAATACGCACAAAGAACACTTTTGAAATAATTGGAATATGTTTGTGGAACGAAAACCAACCGACTCATCGACACCACCTAATGTTTTCTATCCATCACAGCGGACATGTTTGTTTGTTTGCGTGCGCTAGGAGATCTGCTGTGGCCGATAGAAAACAATCTCCCAGCACTTAAAAGAAATATCCGTCATTTTAAGAAGATCGGACAAACTGCTAGTCGAAATGCTGAAACTGCGGGTGAAACAGCTAAAATGATAACGCTGAAAAAATTATTTCTGGCTAACCAGGATGACATAACTCAAACGTACGTGGCGCCATCTACTGACATTTCGGCGCATGAGCCGTGGTACGAAAATGTCTGCATGGAATTGTATTTTTTGCAGTGAAACGAGACATCATCTTTTTGGCGGATTTGTTGCTCGTAGAGACACCATATTGAATCCGTAGAACAGAGGCTTAATTCATTATGAGAATGCCGGTTTGCTAGCGTATCTATTTAACACCCGTATTGCTCGGGTTAGTTTTACTATCAACGGGTGGCGCTGTATGTAAATTTCACATAAATCAACGACTTTCGGCTATTAGCGGTACTTAAGACCACTTGAAAACATCATAGTCAATTACGGTAGTAGTGAACATAGAAAGATACAGTACAAGGATACAGTACGGTGTACAGTTAAGGACATGATTCCATAGGACCCACACCAGAGATATTTTGTTCAGACAAGGACTATTCGTTAAACACTAATCTTCATTTGCAGCAATTAACGATCTGGTGAATTAATTAGTGATTCGGTCTTTCGGTGGTTCGAGATAAAATGCCCGCAAAATAAGAACCTAACGAACCAGGGCTGACCACAAATTGCCCAACGGATAAATTTTCGAAACGACACAATCCAATCATGTTTGGTATCAAATGTGGCGTGGACCATGGTCTTTTAACTGACCAATGCATGACCAGTACTGACCATATAGTAAATTATTTTTTTGCAAACAATTAAGTTGTTTGGTGTCAAATAACTAGATATGATGTGGGCATTAATCTAAAAATATTTTAACTGACCAATGCTTGACCAGTACAGACCAGTTACCAGTGCTAACCAGAACCCCAATAAGTAATTTATATGTTTAGTTAATCCTTCGTTAGTACTACTAGCTCTTACATTTAAATTTGTCGCTTGAAAAAGTCTTGTCCGATTTTTGTTGTAGGTAGCGAGCTAACTTTGAAATTCCGCTAAAATGCATAAGATTTTTACGTAGGGTTTTGAACGAACAATGTTTCCATTTGTAATTGTAACGTGCGCATTTGAGCCTGTAACGTGCACATTTCACTCGCGTGAACGTGCGTATCGGTACCAACATGCGAGACTTGTCAAACTTTTACGATCAAGACTTTTAAACTGAACAAAGAAGATATCATATCATATTATATATACATGAATAGATGGAATGATAATGTAGTAGTTTTAAATGTTTCGTAGCTGCTGTCCACTGACCACAGATCAAAGCTAATTGGCTGATATGAAATATATTTTTGTTATAGAGATGTAGTAGATCAGTGAGAATTCAAACTTATGGTTAATTATGAGTGATCACAACACTAACCAATAGAGAAAGCTGTAAGGCATAAGAAAAGATGCATTAAGTATAACATATCTTTCAATATAATGATGAAGTATTCAACTGGCCATCACAACAATAATTTGACTTATCGAAAAATACCGGAGTGTTAATGGGAAAACCTTGAATTCGAAACAATTCCACACTCAATCGTTTACTTTGAAAACACAATTTGCATTTATTTTTTTCTGCACCAAAAGCATGAAGTATATTATCTTTGCTCGTAAAAATTTGAAATTTTGGGGAAGATTTTTGGCCTCGTTAACCTGTGAACACGTCCTTCATATATTTTCTAAGACCGACTCTTGAAATAATGCTGAGAGTTTCGAGGATAATTTTGGTAGGATGTAAACTTAGGCTGCTTCGTATCCGTGGAGGGTTGCTAATTATTGATTCTATACACAATAATCATAAGTACCATGAGATTCGATAGAATATCGTTTTTCAATCATACGTACACGAATTATCGCGATATAAAGATAAACAATATGTTCATATACTTTTTACGTCTTATACTGTATATTTCTTTAGTAGTATAAATAAAGAATGGATCAGCAGGCCACCCGAGGCCATTCCACGATCTAAGGTCAGTTGCCAAAAGTTAGTAAGTTTACCAGTGGATAGTTAACATTTATAATCACAATTAAATTTTCATTGCTAAAATAACTTTGTACTTGTTGACTCAAAAGCAGCGAATTGAAAATACGATAATACGATACGAAAACTCAGTGTACAAATTCAAAAAGATTATCTCTAGCGAGAGATCGAACGTTGTGTCGTAATTTTCTAATGATAAAACATGGTTTGAAATTTTGATCTTTTTCAGTGTATTTAGTCACGTATCATATTGGATGATGGTTAATTTAAACTATCTTTTGAGAAACGGGTCCCAGAGCTGTATCCTTTACTCATGTAATAGAGGATGCAATCTATTTGCGACAAACAGCTAGTGCAAATAGCTAGAAAAGGTAACAATAGTGCATTGGCAAACTTAGAGCAAGCGTACATTGGTTGTTTAGGTTTTTCGAAGGCGAGAATTTGTGGGAAAATTAATCATTACTGAGATATATCCGTGGCGAGCTTTTCCAGGGATTTAAAACGTTGAGCTGTACACAAGGAATTTTGTGTAGTCCAATATCCGTGATTACCTCTGGCATGGAGAGATACAATCTAAAACCAACCCTAGAGTCAAATATTTTACCACAATTTTTTATGATCAATAAAAAGATTGAGTTAAATAGACATTCAAACAGTATTATCTAAATTCCACTCCATTTTAAACTCATTCATCTCTACACAAACTCCAACTTGTTGAACAGTCCACATTAAAATTAGGGACCACTATTCGTGCTCATCTACACTGGCTACCAATCTAACAAAGGATTAAATTTGAGTGTTTGATGTCATAACAATACCAGACTGAATTATGGATTCGGTTTCTACTTTTTAATTGAACATTTATATCACATATTGGGCATCATTTTTACCAGTATATATGGAATAACCTATCCATATATCATGTTTAATTTTATATAATCTGACTTTTGAGATGTCATTCAATCAATGCATTCACATGCGGTCGTCGCTTTCAATAGCCACCACGGACTGGCTCCTTATTATTTCTTTGGCGATACCATTGGCGGACGATCCCAAACGTTTCTTGCTCGTGACATGTTTTTCCATAACCCTAGGAGGGCATTTTAGGTATTTTTTGCGGATGACCGAAAGCTGCTGTCCCTTTCTAGTAATTTGATGATATCCGTCGAAATCTAAATTCTAAAAAGGAATCAGGCATATCTTCTTGTTTGAGTAAAAATATGAACTCAACAACAAGTGACACTCCCTTCAAAGGCGCCGAAGTAAAATCATGTGTCGAGTGGAGATGATATTGTGTCAGAATTTCTTCAAAATCGGAGAAAATTGAATATTTTGAAAATAATCATTTTACATGTATGTTTAAATCCGTTATAACTGGAGCAATTTTCATGAAAAAATATCTATGGAATCAGCGAAATGTAATCAAGAAGAATACCATGTTTAAAAAGTTATCAAAGACATTTGAAAAAAGTTTTCTGAATTCGTCAACCGTTAAACTAGTAACAACCAGATGTGTTCCCATTAAACCACCGACCGCGAGCCGAGTCGATGTGAGATGTGCCCTACACTGAAAATCTCAAGTGCTATACAACCGGTTTTTTAGGTGCCTCTGAATGTCGGCCGTTAAAAAACTGAACAATTCCCATTTGGAAAGGGCCTACGTAGTTAGAGAAAATTCAAGATGTGTATATCGTGTGATACAGGCTCCATATTTCATGTGCGTTTGGAATTTAACCTTGTTTATAACGAAACACGCATGTATTTATGCTATTTTAGATTTAAAAAGAGCGCACGAAAGTGTTTCATGAGACCCGCAAACAACGTCAAGTTATTTCATGCATTTTTGATTTATATGAATAAATTTCGCTTCGAAATCTTTAAATTTCTCAGGTGGATTATTCAATAAATTCACAACAGTCCATTATGGATTAGTTTGACGCCAATCGTTCTTTTAAAGATCTTTCTTAAAAAGATTTTCTTAAAAACTTTGATTATGGCGAATCTTTTATGTGTCCGATAGTTAAACCTTAGGGTATTATACTAGAACACAAATTTTTAAAGATATTCATAACATACTGAATGATATCACAGTTTATACCCGAAGATATGCAGTTGGATAGATCTTTTTGTTTCGACTCGCATGCGACAGTAAAAACAGTACTTGATATAATAAGTGAACTTCATCATTGATATTTTCACTAATCTACTTGAATTCCAAAAAACACTGACAATGAAAAAGGGTTACAGCTGAGACTGATATCACTCCATTTCAATTCCTATGAACTCTTTTCGTATAAAGAAAACTATTAACGAAACAGTTTTTTAGAGGCGAAGAATCCGCGTTACCATCGAATTTTCAAAACTTGAAGGAATGGTTAATGCCTCGGTGACCACTGCTCTAGTACACGGTTTTCTGAAATGAAAGTGGCCAAGTCTAAAGAACAACTATTGTATCACATGATTTCAAATATTAGGAACCCAATGCGTTTAATGATTTAATTAATTGGTATCGCGCAGATTGGTTGAAAGACAGGTGTTAGTCACCTTGTGATTTAATTGTTTTTCATGCATCGATTAATTAATCTTATTATAACTTATTTGTAGGCGCTTCCCGCAAACATTTTCTATTCGTTGAGTTTTCAAACGCAGTACTGTTCCGATGATTCGAGTCAAGTAGTAAAAAAGTTTATGTATTAGCATTACTATGCAGTGAAAATAACGCACTGCGGCAAGTGAGGTGCTGTGATCCAGATGTGTAACCCATTTATGGGTAATAAATTTCCATCATGTCAATGCCATTCAAAAACAGTAGCAAAACATACTGCTGGTTTCTAGAAATAGTAATACGACGACAAGCACTTTCGAATTCGACCACGATGTTTGAGAAGTTTCACTTGGGCAGTGGTGGTCAGTGATGGTCAAATTATTAATTTTAATGGCGAATCCTTTCTAGTTTCACACCAAATGCGGTACCGGTATATCGTTCATTCAAGAAATTTCAATTGGTTAGTGGTGGTCAGTGATGGTCAATTTATGAATTTTTAATGTCGAATCCTTTCTAGTTTCACACCAAATGCGGTACCGGTATATCGTTCTTTCAAGAAGTTTCAATTGGTCAGTGGTGGTCAGTGATGGTCAATTTATTAATTTTTAATGGCGACTGAATCCTTTCTTGTTTCACATCTAATGCGGTACCGGTAATATCGTTCTTTCAAGAAGTTTCAATTGGTCAGTGATGGTCAGTGATGGTCAATTTATGAATTTTCAATGGCGAATCCTTTCTAGTTTGACACCATAACGCGGTCAGGGGTTCCAGTGATCTGGTCCATAAAAAAAATAGGAAGAGTGTCCAGAAATAGGAAAATTTCATAGAATATATAGGATATCCATCAGAAAATAGGACTTTAATATATGAAGAGAGGATACAACCTGCAGCATCATATTCACAGATGTCTCCAATGAACTTCAGTAATCTGAAACTAGAAAACCAAATTAATTCATTACATTTTTTCATTTCTTTTTTTGGAAAGAAATATTTCACAATTAACTGATTGACAGCAGCAACTCATAATACATCGTAGTGAGGTACCCGGTAAATACAAAAGGTATCACAGTATTACTATTTAAAATCTTATCTACAGTGGAACCTCGTTATAAAGAACCCTGATATAACGATTTATCGGTTAACTATAAATATTGTCCCGATTGGTGGATTTATTCCAATTATCACCTGATATAACAAACTAGATTTCAGTCCCATGGAGATTGTTATATCGAGGTTACACTGTATAAACTTACAAACATAATGTCACTGCACACAGCTAGATCACACTAGAGCATCCCTGTGGTGATACTTGGCAATGTATACCTGAGGCGGACCCAAAAGAATTAGCATTATAATCAAGAAATGTTTGGATGAAAAGAGATTGACTTCTCGACCGCCTCTGGTTATACATGATTGTTACCCTCATATAGCCAAAGCCCAGTTGCACTGCAACATGTGACATTTTGAACAAAATCAATGGGCATGTTAGGATATGAAGATTAGAAAAGAAGTTATATAGCCAGGACTTACCGAACATGAATGCTGCAGGTTCTACCAAACACTCAAAATGGTGTTGCACATCATATGAAAAGATATAAAGAACATTTTTGTCGATAAAAAGTGGTCGACGAGCTGGAAAATGAGAGAAAATAGGACAAATAGGACTTTTTCATATAAAAATAGGACAAAATAGGACAAGCACTGAAAAATAGGAAAAAATAGGAAAATAGGACCACTAGAAGCCCTGCGCGGTATATCGTTTTCATATTCGAGAAGTTTGAATTGGTCTATGGTGGTCAGTGATGGTCAGTGATGAATTTGCAATGATGATTCCTTAGTAGTTTGAACACAAACATTACATGATAAATTTCCGAAAGTCGAAGTCAAGTGTTCAGACTCGGGGATATCTCAATTGGTCAGTTACTGACCATCATGGTCTATAGCTCAAATGAAACATGTGGAACCGACGAAGGGGCCCAAAAGCGTTAAGTCATTTCCTGGAGTGACGTGATCCAAAAATGCCCTAACTGGAAAAGGCAGTCTCTCAATTGGATGAAACCAAATCGGACAGGACAATTAAAATTTGGGAAGGTCACAGGTAGTGGTCTTTCTACGAAGCCCACGCGGTGAGCGTATTATTATGAAATCTTTTTTTAAACCACCATGTACCACGAAGTAATAAGCATCGTTGTAAGCACTTGAAACAGCCATTAACCACTTGAAACTGTCAGATCAAACATCATACCGCATCCCCGCAAAGAGGGGTGGTTCAGCAAACCGGAGTTTTCATTGGCCTCTCTAGACTACCCCGCCAGTACGGGTAGCCGAGCAAACCGGAAAACTCATAATGTTGTGATACTGCGCAAATGATACGAACAGGAAATACTTTGTAATTCGAAATAGGGTATCAGAAATTCAATTACCATGTCAAATTACTTCCAAATACTTGATTCTTGGCTCAAACTATATCCTAGGTAATTGAGTTGGAGCTTTTTGCACTGTAAATACATAAATTCATGTTTGATTCAACGTCATTAATCACATGTGTACTGTTAACTTATATGTTTCATATTTATTATTTATATTTCATTTCTTATCGTTCAACAATTTTTAAAGTGAATAGGAGCAATAAAAGTTGTCACATAACTGGTTTCTGGGTTAAGTTGTATTAATATAGTAGGGATATTGTATATCCCATAACTTGAGGTTTCCAGGTTTAGTTGTAATAACATAATATGAATATTTTATATCCCATAACTTAAGGTTCCGGGTTTATTTTGATAATATAGTAGGAATAACCTATATCCCATAACTGGTTTCCGGGTTTAGTTGTAATAATATAGTAAACTAATGTTTTCCATTTGGAATTTCAGTTACATTACCAACATACAAGCCCAAAGTAGGTGGTACACGTGACTACCAGACTTCTGCTTCTACTGTGGAAAATGTTACAAGTCAAAGATAGCATATCATTATCTGTCTCAGCACTGCCAAGAAGATGATGTCTGAGAGATAGGCCTTCTGTCAAATGGTTCGAAAGAGTAAAAGAACAAATTACTGTAGTTACAAAATAAAGGCAATTTCAAACATAATATACAGGTATTTATAGCTTTATAATTTCCAAGTGTACATCATTATTTCATTGATTGTTAAATTTTGAATTTGATCACAGGATCACTATCTTGAGTTTTTAAAATTGTGGATGGTTTTCACTTGTTACTACCATGTTCAGTATTGGTTTTAGGAATTTTACTAGATGAAAAGTTACTCAAGCATTAGTTTATTGTTGCTTTTGACTATTATTTAGAATCATTGTACATTCCTCAGGATCCTCAAAACTGGGTCCTTTGTTCAAAGAATAAAAAGCCCATTTCCAGTTTATTTTAGATTCGTTACCATTAGGATTTCTCAAGTCAAGTGATGTAATAACAGGTAATCCAAAAAGGTGAGGGTGAATTGGTGCTGGCACGAAGATTGTCCCAAACATCAAAAATATGTAGAAGACCGTGGGATTTTGTTCCGTGCGAATTCTGCTTTGCGTTGTTCCACTAAGAACGCTTGTGGAGCCACATCAAGTCCTCTTGCCCGTTGAAACCCGAGAATCCACAGCCCGAAAAAACTATGCCTGAAATGGAAGATGTCTGCTCAGTCCTTGCGTTACAAACGGTATTTGGTATCTTTGCATAGCAACAATCAACAGCGAAGTTTTCACGAAAATCTCCTATCTCCTTTATGCTTTTTCATCTTTATCATCCAAAACAGTAATTTAATTCATGAATGATATTTTTCATTTTGCTTTAAACTGATAAAAATTTGTGCAATTTTTTTAGGCAATATACAGTATTGCCAGAAAAATTTTTAGTGTTTGCATACTCGGCTCTGATTTTACTCCTGGAAGTTGATTATTTTCTATTTTAGCCGGAGAAAAAGTGCTTCTACTCCACTAGATGGCTGCCAGGCAATGAGAGGTCACGAGAGAGTGTACTGGTCTCCAGAAACCAGAGTTCATTAGATCGACAAGATGAGAAAGTACTTAGCTACAACATCACAGGTAATGATATTTTCCACCAGTCATAAAAGAAATCAAGAAGTCACTTTATTAATTATCATTTAGTTATAAATTTTTTTCAAGATTATGGAAATGCTGCCTGGTGAGCTTAAACTTGTATGTGACCACATGGGCCATAATTTGAATATCCACATGGATCACTACAGGCTGTCAAGTTCCATACTTGAAAAAAACAAAGTGGCACGATTGCTCATCGCCCTAGATAATTTTATCATGCGGAATTTTCATGGGAAAAGTCTGGATGCCATTAACTTAAAAGGTGATTATTTAAGGTTTCATAACCTTGCAGAAATGGGTGGAAACACAACCTTAAGTCATGTCAAAGACCATCTTTGTCCAAAATTCAATCTTACAGCTTAAAACCATTGTGAGGTATAAGATATCTGTTTGACTTCAGTAAAAATTCCTCATCTGGGCTTTGAACCTTAAAGCTTTTCTCTGTTTTGACGTATAATGCATAGTGTCCTGTTCCTGTGAGTTTTGACGACGAATGAACTGGTAAGTTGAATTCTATCAATGTGATATTTTTCAGAGATCCCGCGCTAAAGAATAGTTTAGTTGTACACGATAAGAATTATTCTTCTTGCATCGGACGAAACCGTAGCTGAAACTGGAGAGGGCAGTATTACACAAGGTAAAACCAATACATGAAATCGGCAGCCCGGTATTACATCAGCTGCACTAAGATCGTATAATATTTAACCCAGTGAAAACTGTTTTTTTCCCTCCTTAGATCCGGAAAGCAATGTCAATGTCGGTGCTACACCTGAAAAAACTCGTTCTGGTCGTGTTCCATCTTCTTCTTTCACTGGCTCAGGTTAGTTCTTTGATTATGCAAATACTTAAAATGTACAATTAGCCCCTGATGATCAAGTGCAACCCACATCGGTGCAGAAGGATTTGACGGTATAATGAGGGGGGTGCCTGTCTGTGTATTTTTTAAGAGATGCACGTTGATAAAACCTGGCTGTAAGTGGTGGTGGCGGGATATGGGATGGCGGTATATGTATTGATTTATCAATCACCTTTTCGGGAGTAAATAATGTACAAATGATTCAGATATCCCCAGTAAATGTTCACTTTTTAGGAGAACCTGCAATTAAGATACCTGAATCCGTCTTCCACTGGTAAGTTAATTAAACATTGCTTGGAATGGAGTTTTTTCAACAGTGTGCATTCCATCATTGTTCTCTCTCTTAACAATCCCACAGAGAGCATTTTGCAAAATCTTTACGTGGATTCATTTTTCATATTTAGCCCAATGCAAAGTGAAAATTTCTGGATGTAACAGGAAAGAAAGAATTCAGAAATTGCATTGGAACATTCGTCGAAAACCAGAAACCGGTACCCAGGGAGAAAATTAAGCATTTGTGTCAAAGCTCAGTCGCACAGAAGCTCAAATTCGCGCTAGAATTAGCAATGTTAAACTGATAAACAGAAAATGTAAAAACACATAGTACATAGTCCAAAAGAAGAAAACTCTCTTCTTTCCAACTCATGGTTATGAGATCGCTGACATTGTGAATAGCTTTTCAGCAAATAAGGGGATCGGTATCGATGAAATCTCAATGAAAATCATAAAGAAAGTTATTGACACAATCAAAGACCCACTTTCTAGTATATTTAATTGCAGCCTACAATCTGTTATTGTTCCGTTTGAGCAAAAAATCGCCAGAGTTCGTCCATTTTATAAGAAAGGTGATGCCCATTGTTTTGATAATTATTGACCTATATCAATCCTATCCTGTTTCTCCAAGATTTAGGAAAAAATTGTTTATAATAGAGTAACCTCATTTTGTGAAAAATTCTCAATCTTAAATAGCAACGAGTTTGGATTCAGTATAACCCACTCAACAGCAATAGCTTTGATTATAGATATAATTTCAATAATGCAAATATCGAATCTAAAACACCATCGATTGGGATATTTTTAGATCCTTCCAAAGGTTTTGATACTGTTAACCACAGCATTTTACTACATCAATTAAACAATTATTATAAAACTATTATTATAAAAGGTAACGCACTGATATGGTTCAAAAACTACCTGAGCGACCGTCCGCAAATTGTTCAACTTGAAGCATTTAAATCAACTTCGCTTAGTATTGGTATTGGAGTTCCCCAAGGTATTTTAGGTCCTTTGTTGTTTCTGATCCATATAAATGACTGTAAAAATTCATCTGTTTATACATCAGTCTTGTTAATACTGTCAACCGTGAGTCATCAAATCTTGTAATTTGGTGTCGTGCCAATAAGCTATCTATTGATTTAAAAAAGACATGTTACATCATATTCAGTAGCCTAAGTGGTATAAGTACACGGCTTCGATAAATCCTTGTGATCTCTCTTTGTAGCTCAAATTTTGTTTTTGCTCTTGTTACATTTTTTCACTGTATATTACATTGTATGTTTTATAACATCAATCATGTAATAATGTAAAAACCAAATGAAAATAGATACTACTATACTATAGTTGAAATGTTAGAAATAAAGTGATGGTTTTTAATATAAAAGAAGTGTCTTGGTTGTTCGTTGAGCTGAAAAGGATTTAAAAAGGTGTAAAAACAGGCAATGGGAGATTATTCGTTGAACCTGCTGATTTCCTTGGTCATACATCATATTACAGTGGAACCTTGCTGTAATAAAATTCACAGCACCGGCACATCTGTTCATTATCCGTTCATTTCTAACGGATGTATTTCTTACAGTTACGGGGAATTCATTAAGCTCTCTTACTTTGGACGTATGTATATGTGATAAATTGTTGCAACCCGGTTCTACAAATTGCATTACTGTTAACAATGGGGACTTAAGTTATTGACCCTAGCATACCAAAATTTAAGTGGAACTGAAGGGGCAAATTGGTTTTGAGTGACAGTGCGTGAATATGTGGTGTTAAGTTTGAGCTCAGAGGCAGCTTGCAAATTATAACTTAAGCCCTTCATAGTTGAAACCTAGTTTCTGATCAAATCACGAAGCCGCTCGTGTCACTCCCCAAAGCGAAAATAACAAGAACAAAGTAATGTCCGAAACCAACATAAATATCAGAATATTTATGGTCGGTTCTTTCTTGGAAGAAAAAAATACCTCCCCCGGGACATTTGAATTTGTCTATGATGAAATGGAGCCTAATAAGCCAGTCAACCCAAAGAAAAATTAGCATAGTCAGACTTTGGACATGATAATAGAAATGACATTCACAGAACAATCGGGCATGTTACCTTGGAGTTTATATGCCATTTTAGCCTGCATTTGTTTGAAATTGTGTACGTAGTTAAGATGTTTGAGATTAAAAAAATAAGCAAATGAACATGTCTTGGTTCTCTGCCCACTTAACCTTCTATGGATCGAGACTGAAAAACTTCTGCTCTCGTCTCATATGATATACATAGTAAATAATTTTTGGATTTAAAAAGAAAAAACTTCCCGCCCTGTCTCTTTACTCCAACGCCCCCTGGTGACCATGTGCAAAACCCACTGACCTTGACACTCACCACAATCATAGAACATGTCATGAACTACAACTTTGCAATTGATCATGGTAACCAAATATCCAAGGTACCAATCTAATAAGTTAATACACAGTTGTTCTACTATTCAAGCCCCCTGGTGACCATATAGAACAACCTATGTCTTTGAAACTCACCACAATCATAAACGATGACATGAGCTACAACTTTGCAATTGATTGTGGTAACAAAATATTCGTAGGTACAAATATAATATAGAAATACTAAGTCATCATATTAATCAACGCCCCCTGGTGACCATATGCAAAACCCAATGACCTTGAAACTCACCACAGTCATAGAACATGTCATGCACTACAACTTTGCAATGGATCATGGTAACAAAATAGCCCTAAGTACCAATCTAAAAAGGAAATACTAAGTTATTCTACTATTCAAAGCCCCCTGGTGACTATATGCAAAACCAATGACCTTGAAACTCACCACAATCATAGAACATGTCATATACTACAACTTTGCAATTGATCATGGTAACAAAATATCCCTAGGTACCAATCTGATAAGAAAATACCAAGTTCTTCTACCATTCAACGCCCCCTGGTGACCATATTGAATAACTTATGTCCTTGAAACTCACGACAATCATAGACGATGTCATGAGCTACAACTTTGCAATTGATTGTGGTAACAAAATATGCGTAAGTACAATACTGTAATACTATAATATAGAAATACTAAGTTATTGTATTCAATGCCCCCTGGTGGCCATATACAAAAAGCAATGACCTTGAAACTCACCAATATCATAGAAAACGTTATGAGCTGCAACTTTCCAATACATGGAACACAATATGCTTAGGTATCAATATAATGTGGAAAAACCTTTTCCCACCTACGAATGAGTACTGATGACGCCAAGATGGCTGCCAATTGCGCAATAATTAGCTGATCAAAAATACATGTCTCACGTATAAAACATCCCTTTCCAAAGAATACCCATCACAAATTGCAATGACAAATGGCAAACCAGTAGGAAGCTACAGGACTCAGGATTCGGGCCAAAATTGACATTTTTGGACACTAAAAAGGTCATAGGACGGCAATCTTTAGTCCAATCAACACAATTTTTCTTAAGTTGATGGGCCAAATATATACAAACAATCAAGGTAATTGATAAAAGCGTCTTCAAAATTTCCCTTGAAAACTTCGAAAATGTGTAAAAAGTGCTGATTTTGGCGAACAACAATGGCTGCCAGTAGGCCATCTTGAATCTGACAGGGCCAGTTTTTGGCCTGAAGATGTGTCTAGGGTAGATACATGTATAAACCAAATATCAAGACATTACCTTGAAGCGTCTTCAAAACTTCCCAAAATAACTTAATTCCGTCTACGGACGGACGGAGGATGGACGAAAAGTGAACGCGATAGCCCGCTGGGACCAAAGTCCCAAGTGGGCTAAAAATTTGCCCGCCCTCATCATAAGAAGAAAAGAGGTTTGGATGAGAAACAAGGTACCAGTATCAACTTTGAGAGACCTCACATTTCCATTTGAGGATCAGAATTTGAAATTCATTTCTTACGAGATCATGCCGTTACCCGAAAACAATGCGCACACTTTCATGTTGATGAAGGCTTATCAAATTATGGAATGATTCCCAAATGGTTTGTAACATATAAAGCTATACGCGATATACGCGGAGCAATTGCGTCTGTAGAACAAATAAAATCCTTCTAGGTCCCTTTAGAGGGCAGAAATAAATTAAATTTGAAAAAAAATCCTGGGCAGGGGATACGGCTAAAAATATTGATAGCCTTGTTTCACCTTGTTGATAGCCTTGTCTGCTGAGCTGACTGGCGGCCGCCTATCTACCCTCTATATTACTTTTAAAAAATCACAACAAGGCATACAATAACAGTTAATAACAGTTAGAGATATGACGGTGTTGTCATATCGCGGAAAGACGGAATCGCGGAATTTTCCAAAAACGCGGAATTTCTTCATTTTTACTTTAAATGGTAAACGGGTTTTCCCACGGGGATATCCACTGTCGGACAGGGCACCGGACCGATCGATGCAACGACTTAGGTTCGAATCCCATTATTTGCAGGCAATTTTATATGGAATTATTATATTACGATACCGTTGACTGGCTGCCACCTGTAGAAGAAGTCAGAATCAAGTGAGGTGAAAGAGACCAGGCACCTAATGTCTATTTCTACTAGGCAAACTTCGGTTATCGAAGTTCATCGACTTTTTGAGAACTTCAGAAACGAATATTATCAGATAAATATTGAGCGCGTTCGCGGTGTCGGACCGTAGTTGTAGATGGTTGCAAACATGAAATCCTACGACCAAACAAGTACCGGTTCAAATTCCTTTGAAATTATTATAATTTTACGGCCGTCCAGTACCGGTACCAATAAGATTCTTTTGATCCAAATAATCAGCATAAGAACATATGTTATAGCAGTCACACAGTAAACACAAAAAAAAAAAACGAAACCATTTTATAATCTTTAATATCATTTAATTCTAAAAGATAAACCACATTCTTCGCTTATAACAACAATGTAGACACACAACACGCATGAACAATCCTAAGCCAGAATGAAATATACATCATGTCTATTTATTTTCGACTGACATCGATCCAGTTCCACAGTTGTGAGTTACTTAGAATCAATTCATTTCCAATAATTTAAATCCAGAGACCAGAGTCAAATCTTAACTCGGAAGTGAGTCCTTGAGATTGACCCATGGTGTCATCACAAATCCTACGTTTGCGTACCATCGATTTGTAATCCTTCAGTTAATGCAGCGATACTCTGTATCACTGAATTCGCAAAGCACGTATTGCCTAGGTTCTCCATTATTTGGAACAGTATCGTTAAGTTGTTGACTGGCGATATAATTAATTATCAAATACTACTTCCCGGTGTTGAAAACCTGGGTCCGGTGCCCTGTCCGACAGTGGATATCCCCGTGGGAAAACCCGTTTACTATTTATAGTAAAAATGAAGAAATTCCGCGTTTTTGGAAAATTCCGCGATTCCGTCTTTCCGCGATATGACAACACCGGAGAAATGAACTGATGACACATTCTATTGTAATTTACAAACTGACAGGGCCGGTGCGGAGAAACAAGATATAATTTTTCGGCTAATTAAATTAAGTTCGTAATCATAATAAAAAAGGGAATACGAATTATAAATTTTTATATATCTAACAGGGTAGTAAAAGAGTGGGATATACAAATGATTTAAGGGGATATACAACATATTCCTGTATATACCACATACTTTGGTTTTAAAACGTTGCCACACAATTGGGTTTCATGTAACTATCCCACATCCGTGGATCCTTGGTATATATGGGAATATGTTGTATATATGTATACACCCAAGTGTATCGTTTAAAAAACCAGAGGGCACTGCTGCAGTTAGGCCTCAGTGCGTAAACGTAAAAAAAGTTGAGATGTTATTTCAAGGCATCCAGAGTGTATTGGCTGGTATTCAGCCGATGTACATCTGGAACCTCAATGTTACAGGGGTTCAGCTGACTCACGTACTCAGGAGAATTGTAGCAAGGTGGGCCAAATTGGTGATTTTCGATGTAAAAATTGGCTAATTACACTGGAACCTGAATTCTTATCGATGTCGGTTTAATATATCATCTAGAAACAGAGATAATTATGAAACTCCCTGATGATTCCTTTTCTTGAATTGATGGGTTTTTCAGAAAAGGAAGCAGGTACGTGCAGTCGAGGATAAGCGGAAACTGTTATGGCCTGTGGTTATGCATCTGGTCATATACTGGCACCACACGTCATATTTAGAGGAAAGACCGCCGCGTCACTTCAATCGGTTGACTCAGTTGATGCTCCTCCTGGAACAACCCTGTCTGAATCCAAAACCGGGTGGACCAAACAGGTAATTAAAATGACAAAAATAAACAATGATTTAAAATCATCGTATATATTCTAACCAATGTCTTATCTTTAAATTTTCTAGGATATTGCCACTTTTCGGTTCAAGGAAAGCCTCCTCCCAGCAATTGGGTTAACACAACAACAAACACTGATCTCAGAAGGACGACATAACAGTCATAATTCATTTAGAACTGACCGAAGTAGCCAGAGAGACCCAGATAACTGTAATCAAATTACTCAAACATACTTCAAGCTGGTTGCAACCCATTGATAGGTAAAAGTGAAATTTTTTCTCTTCGTAGAACAACATTCTAGCCAATATTAAAGGTATTTCTTTGCATAAACAGAGCCTGTTTCAAGACATTAAAATCGAGCTGGAACCGGTTGCGCAAAAAATTTTCAAATGACTATCCGGGCAGAGAGATCAGCAAAATCTGTTACTTTAAAATATTTCGCAAGGCTTGGCAGAGTATATCACCAGAAATACTGATTAATGGTTTCAGGTCGTGTGGAATTTTCCTTTTGACCCATCAGCAATTCCAAGCGAAGCATACATACCATCAACTACAACTGTTTGCGATATAGTGAGTCACAAATTCATTATTTACCTATTTTGTTCGTTTAATATACTGATATAAAATGTATTGTATCTATATTCAGAAATCAGATCCTGCTTCAATATTGCCAGTAGAATTATTCAAGCCACTGGAATTAAATCAAAATCAGCCTCCTGAGGTAACATATAATTAAATTGAATTCGAAATAGAATATTAAAATTGGTTGGTTATTAAAATCATTAAACTGTTATTGACAACAATTCTGTATGTATCTTTCTATTCTATAGTCGTAGGGGATCTAAAAATATTAACCTACCAGTATTATGTTTTGTAATAGAAATTTGCTGTTGTTAATTGTTTTGCCTATAGTAGGTCTAAATACATTCTCAGTTTTCTATTTTATTACCTTCTTATTTGCGCTTGCTGCATATCTAACGGTCTTCCTATCTGGTGAATTTTAGGATCAATTTACAAAACATTCATATCATATTCCTTCACTTACAGTCTAGCCCCATACTATCACCAGTTGATTTCAAACGTGACAACCACATAGTTTGTATGACAGACAGTAAAGATAGTTTTGGTATCTAAAGCGTAGGTGTGTAAGATAACGGTACATCATCTAATCCATCAAAATTCTTGTGGAAATACAGCGCAATCTCCAATCTGGCTATCTTCAAAATCATTTCTGGGTTTAACTTCTTGGAGAGTCTATTAGTTGCATTGGGGATAGTTAGTGGCTTAAAGCTAAGGGAATATCGAAAATGAAAAACGGCTCACGATATAGCTGACACGGGCATGGAAATTTCGAATTTTTCATGTAATAAACTACCTAATAGGCAACAGGGGCCGGTTTCACAAAGCGTAATTAACTTTAATTATAATTAGGACCTAAATCATGATTAAATTTCTTTAATCATGATTAGTTAATTACGATTAAAATTGGGTTTTACGGAAGGGTTTATTTACAAATTAACTAATTACATAATTAGGCAACTTAATTACAATTTAACTGTATCAAAATGGCGGAACTTTAGACAGCCATTTGCGGTCCAAGCATCAACAACCTTCCTTGTTTAGAGGAAAAGAGAAATTCACTCCTTTGGGAGTTAAAGTTCGATCTGAAAGGTCTCAGGAACCAGTGGAACAACTAAGCAAGATGTCTCTAAAGTTTTTAAATAGAAACTCACCTCCAGTCAGTTAAATAAAATCCTCGTAAATGGGGTTTATTTCCGAGCAGTGATACTTTTTAACACCATAACTCCATAGACATGTACTCTAATGACAGAAATCTATCATATCTATGGACAAAATCAATTAATTCAATACTTCTAAGTATGTGGTGGTCATGCTGACAAAAACATAGGATGTTTGAAAATAAATCAATAAAATTTAGAGTATTATTTTTACAAAAGGCAAAAAATCCAAATTAGTCAGCCAAACAATCTGAAAAACTAGGAATAAGTGTAAATTGCCTTCGTCAATTAATAAACACCAAATTCCATGAATAACATCTGCAGCTTTTTGTTTTCAATAATAAACGAGTGATGATTAAATGGTTTAAATACACTCTAGAGGAGAATTAAATTTTGTAATTAACTTAATTATAATTAAAGTTAATTACATTTTGTGAAACACCTAACTTGCTTAATCATGATTAGTGGTTTAATCATAATTAAGGGTTAAACCGGCACCTGATATTCAATATTACACAAAATGAGATTTAAGTTATGTCTTAATTAGACTGGACAAAAAATTCCTCCAACTGTGTGATGCTCCCATCCCTAAAATATCGGAATAACCCATATCCCCTATAAACAACATGGCATCGCCCATTTTCGCTTGCATACGCTATTATATCTGGCGTAAATCCGGCGTATTGAGCATTTCCGAACACGTGTTGTTAGGTTTGACCAAAAGTTTAACTTTCTGATATTTTACTTTTGATATGTGATGTACTCGATACTAAAATAAGTGTCAGTCCAAGGGGACTTATGTCTTCATGTGATTTTTATACTTTGCGGAGAAAAGTTTTTTATTTAACATATTTTCCAATCCTGGATTCGAACCGTGGGGGAGCGAGGGAACCGGTCACACAAGCATAGAATAAACCTCTAGCACCCTAGAAGTATTGTGCCCATTGTGAATAGCATGGATAGCATTTTAGAATAGCATTTTAGAACACTGCTCAAATATCATCTGCATTCAATGAAAATAAAGCTAGCCTGGAAATTGATTTTTCATCTGAACTGGAGGTAGGCAAGCAGTTTTTGTGGTAATGGTAACTCATTAATAACAGGCAGGTTTTTTTTTCCAATAGTGTGTCGAATGACCAGACGACATCCAGACAACAAAGAGCGTGGGTTCCCTGAAAGAGAAAAAATCGTTCTTTCAGGTCAGGATACCATCAGATCACTTATCATCCAGATTCTTTTGAAGCTATATCAAACACCCCAAATTGTCCCCAAATTCCAAATAAACACCCACTGGTTCCAATTGAGTCTATAATAGTACTTCAGGGATGTGGCCACTGCTCCAACAAGAGCACTATGACTACCCTGTGACATTTGCTTTACATGAACTATGCAATCTGTTGGTGATATTTGTCAAAATACTCTCCCCTCTCAATATCATTTAAATTTGATTTGCAGTTACTTTGATCAATTAAGTTAAATTGACTTAGATTTGAAATATTTGATTGTATTTGCAATTCGAGCACGTGGCTTATTTGCATATCAAGCTGATATGAGAAAGAGTATTTTCCCGAACCTTGCAAAATTGTCAGGGATGAATTTTCAGTAGTGCAAATAAAAATTCCTCAAAAACAAATCAACTGAAGATGTCACAGGAATCAATAAAACAATTGGCCCATGAGCTTTGAAGCATTGGTAGATTATACTGTGGTATGGTAAGTGGTTGATGTATTACATCTGCTGACAAATGTTCTATGACAATGTTAATTGGGAGGACCACAGACTTAAGGTCAATTTGTGTGAGAACGATTTTCGTTTATGCTGAAAATGAATTTGAAAATTTGGCTAGTTTAGCCTAGGTTATTTGTATTGTTAAGCCTCATTAATCCGATGCTGTTAAAAAGACGAAACTAGTACATTCTGATGTTTTCCATCATGTCCCAGCTAAGATATTTATATCAATCAAGATTTGGAAATCATTTAATACAACAATTTCGGCACTTTCACCTACACGAGATTCGTATCAACGATGTACAACTGAAAGGGTAATCGCAACTGACGGTGATTTTTTCTCGCATGAACTGTTTGGCCTTATTGCTGAATAATGAAAACGAAAACAGAACAATTTTTCTGAATGCAAGATCCTCTGATGTATACGTAGATCAACTGGTCAAACGCACGCATGTAACACATCGCATAGAAAGCGATGTCGACGTTGGGGTCACTGAGGAAGGCAGGCTTATGATTGTTTGTTTGGCTTTACTTCGTTCAACTTGGTTTCTCAAGACTAAACCCTATTGGATTGTTTATTTAACCTCACGACGGGACGGCCTTTGTGTTACCCGCACATTGTACGAAGCCAGCAGGGCTCAAACCCATTTCTCACTCAGCACTGATAGTGCGTAAGCAAGGGACTGCTACCGCCTTCTGAGTGCCCAGGAGGCGACGGGACATCTTAAAGTGAACTCGTATCTTAGAATATGATGGAACCGATGGAATTTTACAATAAACTGTCAGTCAACTAATTATTGACAAAACATGGTTGTTCTCGGCGTACTTAACAATGAGATTTTCCTCCAATAAACAACTCTGGTGAAATTGAATAAAATGATCTATCTTTATTGGTGATATCGTATCATGGTGGTAGCCTACCGTTTCGTATCATCATGAAATGGTTTTAATTTAAGCAAAGGTGTTCCCGCATGATCACGTAACTTACCCATACAGATTTCAGTCACGAGTAGGCCTGCCGTTCCACTGCTCTAGAAATACGTATTCTGATGCTGAAAATTAAGCCCAGTTCCCAAGGCTACTGATAGTTGGAGATACAATGATATTCAAACACTATGATATTTATAAATCGGAGGTACATAATTTTATGTTTTTCTGTTACGAAGAGGCCCTTCCCCATTCTTAACTGCCAATGTCAATGCGGACATATCACTACGCGATTGTTTAACCCGCTCTCATCTACCAGATAACTTATGATAAAAATGCTATCAGAAATCTGTCAACGCTATGTTGTGGGGAATAATTGAAACATTTGAGTCATTTTCAGCTGTTTCTAATGTTTTACGTGAATAGAGTGACAATTTGAAGTTACTATGAAAATTAGAAGGGTCGGTGCTATTTTTTCGAACTTCTATTTTCAATCCATTTTACTAGCATTGTTATGACGTCACAAACGTCAACCAATGCTGATAAAACCCAGAGGTAAAAAAAACAACAGTAGACTAAACCGTGGGTTCATGTGAACACCTGCTGATTTCTGCGGCTAAGCCAATCATAAGTTTTTCTGATTGGCTTTTTAAAATTGACATCTTTGTATTCAGATGTTCACAAAAGACCAGTAAATTTTAAACTTTTTCAAACACGGCTTCCTAGACTGAAGAATGGATAACGCTTGAGTGCATGATTTGTAAGAATACATCATTAGTTGCAGAGTAAAAGAGCCATTCTGGAAACCATGTCACTTAAATTTGCTCCAATGTATGGTTATAAGCTCAGCCAAAGGCTGGCGAAAAAAATGATCTTTTCAACTTGGGGTGGCGGGCCTGGTGCTTCTACAGTCTAAAACTAATCCATCTTGGTAATTATATAATGACAGCAAATCAGAAACGACCAGTTAAAAATACGGCGATCTGTCAGTTAAAAAATACATGTACCAGGAAAAGTCAAACTGTCGAAATGTCGTTTTTTTCAGAAACAAGTGAAATATCTAGGACACATGATAAGTGGGGAGGGCATGGCAACCGATCCAGAGAAGACCAAGGCTGTAGACGCCAGGCCACGGGAGAGTTGTGATAGTTTAGTAGCGTTTTGTTCATTTTATCGTTGTTTGGTATAGAATTTCGGACACATCGCCACTCCCTTACACAAACTCATCACCAATGCAGGGGGCAAGAACAGTAAACTGAAGTGGAGGGAGGAACATGAAATCGCAAACAATGTACTCAAAGATAAGCCGACATCCCCACTGATATTGGGATTTGTGGATTTCTCCAAAAAATTCATTTTGTAAAAGGACACCTCAATGATGGGTTTAGATGCTGCGTTGTCCCAAGACCAGGATGACATGCCATGAATTATAGCAGTACAGGTTTCCTTCCGCATGAAAAGAATATGAATAATTACAGCTCCATGAAGTAGGAACTCCTGGCATTGAAATTACAATTTTTGGAACTAAAATTTGTATTGTCGAGTAACACTTACCCTTTCCTATGGTTTTTGCCAATATTTTCTAAATTTGGATTGATCGCCAATGGTTTTTCTATATGTCCTGGCCCTGCGGTATTGCATTTAGCCCTCGGCCAAATCCGCCATCTTTTTATGCCATAGCAGACCCAAAAAAGAAGCTATGCGGGGCAGCTGGGCGGGATTCCCACCATAAGAAAGGTTGAGTGCTACTCGTAAATACAAATTTTAGTTCCAAAAATTGTAATATTTCCGTCTAGTACTGTACCCTTTCTATGGTTTTTGCTAGACTAGACTAGCACGAGGATGGTGGGAAAGGTAGATAGAAAAACCACTGCTCAATCGCAAGGTAAGAGGAAAAAAGGAGAGCACTTACCCAAGCAAGGAATGGAGCACTGTAGCATAGGGAAAACCGATTGGCCACAGCGAGTCCGTCCAGCTCAGGGGCCCCCGAATTTTGCAAAATTAATACTTGCGAATATGAGCTCAAACTATGTCCACGGATACAACCCTCGTGATCCTGATAATGCAAAAATAAAAATTCTACACTGAAGAGTCCGATCGAAAAGAACGGACACCTTGGGCCATAATGACAGAACCGAGCGATGCTAATGAGCCTAACTGGCCTGAAACATCCTGTAAATAAAAGGACGTTCATTTTGATGGAGATTTTCAAAAGGCAGCCCCGACAGACTTCTTCCAAAGGAGCACCCGAAAAGTCTGCACAAGATGTAGCCATAGAACTCACTTGATGAGAAACAACTACCTTCGAGGAAAGATTCTCTTTCAATAAAATGTCTCTGATCAGTGAAGAGACCCATCGGGCCACTGAATCCCGAGAAATAACACCCTTCAGGTGATCCAGCAGCGGAATAAATGACCGCTACGTGGGCCCCAATTGGCTACCTCTTGGTGGAGAACTCATTCTGT
Source organism: Tubulanus polymorphus (assembly GCF_964204645.1). NCBI lineage: Eukaryota > Metazoa > Nemertea > Palaeonemertea > Tubulaniformes > Tubulanidae > Tubulanus > Tubulanus polymorphus. The sequence continues at coordinate 16,503,444 of NC_134030.1, read as the reverse complement.
CGCCAGCCTGACCTAGACGAGAAAGAGCATCCACCATCACGTTCCTTTTCCCTACTAAATGTGCCACAGTCAGGGAAACGCCCTTTGCCTGGCACCTAAGAAGAATTTTGGCTCACGGATCCGTGAGGGTTTCTGAGTGAGTGCCCCCTTGATTCTGAAGGTAAACCCTCACTGTTGAACTGTCCGTGGCTAATGTGGTGGCCCTCTACTCTCCTGTGAATGAACTTCAGGGCCTTACACACGGCCAGCAGTTCCAGGAAATTTATGTGGTTGATGGCCTTATAGCGAGACCACTTCCCGGCTTTGACTCAGTTCTCCAGATGCGCCCCACCCTTGATGACTGGCATCCGTGAATACACGAACTGGAGCTTCTAACGGGGCCAGAGACACCCTGCGACGAAGATTCGTAGTTGTTGCCCACCAATGAAGATCTGGGCTTAGATCGGTTGGAGGTACACAAATCAAGGTCTCCCAGTTGCCCTTCTATGGAGACCAGAAGACCTTCTAATATCGTTGCAAGCGCGGTCTCGGGGTTGTGGGAACTCCCGCTACAGCTTCTTGAAGTTTGGCTACTCGAGCCATGGACGGAAAGACTTTGCCGATTCAAAGATAGAAGTCCATGCCGAGATAAGTGAACTGTTGGGCCGGCGTCAACTGAGATCTTTCCCTGTTTACGCGGAACCCTAGCTGATGGACTAAGTCCAAGACTGAGGTCATTGCCTCCCTACATTCTTGAGCCGAGTTTGCGACTATCAACCAGTCGTTGAGGTAAATGAACAGTCGAGCACCCGAGGACTGAAGTACCTTCTGAACAGACTTGGCCAACTTGGTGAAAACTCACGGGGCCGTACTGAGGCCAAATGGAAGAGACCTGAACTGGAACTGGCGGTCTTTCCAATTTAACCTGAGAAATTGCCGAGATTTTGGGTGAAATGGAACCTGAAAATAACCATCTTTCAGGTCCAATGAAGCAGCCCATTGACCCGGACGGAGCCCTTGAATCCCGTCCCTGGGTTTGGTCATCCGGAACGTTGGAATGTCTAGGTGCCGATTGAGGGATGACAGATCTATCTCCGTCCATTGACCCCGCTGTGACCTTTGGTACAATGAATATTCGAGAAGACCAGCCGGGAGAAGTTTATTTGGTTCTATCACTCCTTTCTTGGCCAATTCCTTGAGAGCCGGAGAGATTAAGGCCTCCTGACCCAGTTTTGGTCGCATGTCGGGAGGTGACCTCGTCAGGCGCAGTCACCTTAGGAATGCAAACAGAAGCCACGTGAGACGACCCGGGAGGGCCAACCATCTCTAAAAAGGTCGGACCAGTGGGTGGCTGCCTGCCACTGGTCCCAAGAATTCACATCGAGTTTTTCCAAAAGGAAGAGCCCCTTTTTGGAGCATTCCCCTTGCCCCCATATGAACCGGAATTGTTATGACTAGACGAGGCTTGACGCGGTGGACTTGGTCTGGAGCTCCCGAATCTTCCTTAGCTCGGCAAAAACAGGAGCGCGCCAATTGGAGAAGAGACACGAAGATGTCCCCAATTGAGCTCTCAGTAATGAATTAGACATCATATCTGGTAGACAAGCTTTGGAACTGGAGTCCATAACTGACTGACGGGAGGCTAACACAAGATTAGCCTGACCTCGAACCGAAAACGGAATGACATGTGAAACAGAATGAGCCAAAGATTGGATAATCCGGTCCATTCCCTCTAGTTTTAGGGCAACTGACTCAAGGTCGGAGCCCCCATTGACGGCTGAGTTGCGTGAAGCTCGCCCGTCAACACCTTAAGAGCCAAATCCTGAAACGAATCAACCCTGGTCAGATTGTCCAGGATTGACGTCATGACCACCAAACCGGACTTAGGCAAACGAATACCCGACTGTGCTGAACCAGTATCCGGGCTGATCAAAGTATAATCAGCATCCAGGCAGCTATGACCATGATCCACAGCACCTGGAGTTGCATAATACGCCGAGCGAAATGAGCCTATAGGCAGATCAGTTGAACTAAAATATTTTCCAGATTTTCCAGAAAGGGTACAGTACTTGATGGAAATATGGGCGATCACAGAGAAATTCAAGGATTATCTCTTCGAAGCTCAGTTCATTGCGTACACGGATAATAACCCTTTGAGCTATTTGCAGTCTAAAGTCTTAACTCGGAGCAATGGTACAGAGGTGGATTGCATTGTAAAACTTAGAGATCAAGTACAAACCAGGGAAACAGAATGTCCCTGCCGATGCACTCAGTCGATAACCAGTCAATGACGAACCAATAACGCCAATTCTGCCACCTATCATACATGCTTTGGTTGCAAAGACCTGTTTGCAGGAAGTCACTCATCTGGTTATCGATTATTTAAAGGTCCAAGATGTGTTTCCATCGTTTTTTTCTGCAGAAGTCAGGGAGGCACAGAAAGCTGATCCATATATTAAGACAGGGTTCATTGTCTCAAGCTCAGGTGAAATTCAAGCTATTTCAAGCTAGATTTATACTATTTTCAAGCTATTTTTTAAGGCACGTTGGAAGCAATTTTCGATAGTTGCAGCCAATTTGCCTATTTTTAACAGGTTCGCATAAAAATGTTAAAAAAGAGGTAAAATTTTGATTCCAGTGGAACCTCTGAGTTGATACGATCCTTTTAGAGATGAAACCCGTTTATCACAATGATTTTCAGCATTTCCTAGCTTAAATATCCATATCAATCAAGATTTGGATATTAGGCAATCCCAAATTAATTGTCTGTTTTGCCGTTACACCTACTAAAATTTTTTGGACCAGTCATTAGGTAGGTAGAATCAATTTTTTTGCAAAATTTTGGAGCAAAAAAAAAACAACAAATTTTTCATCACCTCTTTTAGTGGAAACAATATCCCAAATCTGCGTTCAAAATGAAACAGTAGATTGAATATAAGCACGCTATAACATTACCAGCTTTAATACAGTCACAAAGAATGAATGGCAGCTTATTGGAACACTGCCAGTTTCCTGGAAAACTTCAACTATAGTCGAGGCATGTTTTCACACGATGCACACTTAACTTCAAACAAACGTAGCTCATACATCGGCAGTGGGTCGGCCATTTGTATCAAAAATAAAATTTATTTCAATGAATCCAAGAAAAAAGTTTCCACTCGGTACCTTTGAAGTCGGGTCGGTCGGGTGACGGCAAACAGACGTTTATTTTTGGATGGCCTTATACGAAATTTGTAATGTTCAATGACTTTGACTAGGTCGCGGTGCCTTCAACATGGCTCTCACACCTGGTGTGGGATTCCAATGCCATTTTACATCGATGCTCGATAACATGCATGACTGAAATTTCCCCATATGTTCATGTCTCCAGACACCGGAGAGTTTCACCACAAATCGCAGTGCAAGCGAGTCTCGCGATTCAATACAATTCAATTAATTTCTTTATGGATGCCTAAAACATGATGCACGCGTAGAAACGACTCAAGAACATATTCTGTCCGCGATTTCATCGAAAAAAATTTGCGAATAAGAAAATTTGTGATAATCAAGCATTTCAAGCCATATCTTTTTATTCCAAGTCAAAAATAATCATATCAAGCTTTCGATCTATTTTCAAGCTGTTTTCAAGCGCTTGAGTAGTATTTCGCAAATTTAAGTCATTTCAAGCTTTTCAAGCACCGCGACGAACCCTGTAAGAGAGACCAAGTATACAAATATCAGGGTTAGTTCTAAATTCGCCTGAGAGGAGACGAGAAGGAAGAGAAGTTATGGGTATATGAATTAATGGGATAAGATCAGACCCATCAAGGATGGTGTTTCGTATAGGCACATCAGGCATCTGGAATACGGTGAAATAAAACAACTGCTGATACCAAAGCTATGAGATCTCACATTCTCGACGCACTTCATAACAAACACCGGCATCAGGCATTTGAGAGAACATTGAAGCTTGCTCAGGCACGTTGTTATTGGCCAGGACTAAGTGTTGGAGTTGAACCACAATGTAAAAATTGTGAATACAGCATCCTTGCAAAGGGACCATTACCTAAAATAAGACCGCCTATGGGACATCTCTTGGCAAAGAATCCACTGGAAGTGTTGGCCATTGAATTCATGGTGCTCGATCAATCCTGCAGCTGGAAAATAGATGTACTTGTGATGACTGATGTCTCCACGAAGTAAGCTCAAGCCGTTACTACCTTGGATCAGTCAGCCGACACCACAGCCAAGGCATTTTCAGTGAATGGTTTGTTAAGTATGGTGTACCTCTTCAAATTCATTCGGACCAAGGATCGGCCTTTGAATCAGCATTGATTGAACATGTACAGTGATATGTACATCGATCGAACATAGAGCAATGGACAGTGCAAATGGTATAATAGAACTCTTCATGATCTTCTGAGCACTTTGCCACCCAGACATAAGCGACACTGGCCTGACCACTGATTTTCCTACACTTTAGTAAAAATGATAGGCACTCTGAGGGTTTTTCTCACATCACATAAGCACTGAAAGAGTTGAAAGAATCAATTTTCATGAGTGTTTTAGTGATGAAAAACAATACTTAAATTTGACTTTTTAAATTCTGCATTATGTTAACTACCAAGCAAGAGTAAGTTTGGAGAAATGAAGTTCCATTTTTGAGCTCCAGAAGCTGTGCTGCTCGCCACCACTATGTGCGCCCAAAAAAATTTGGTACTTGTCCGACCAATCAAAAATCCATGGCTTCATCCCTATATTTCACTTACAATTAATTCAGAGTACCAGTATTCTAAGTAGACAACCATAACTAACATAATGAATAACCCACAACATGGGTGGCACTTAATGAAAGCTAACTACTCGCCCAGAATTTGCTCATTATATGGTTGTGTCCAACAAGGACACCTTAGAAAAATACATGTATTCAAAATGATATAATAAGCTTTAGCAAACTTACTGAATATGAGTTGGATGAATGCAGCAGTTGGATTAAGATCACATTCAACGATATCATGGGGGAATTTGCCTTGGTCATTGGTAACGTAGACATCTGCACCACTTTCATACAGCAGTTCTACAAATTTTACATTTGCCGAGTCATACTTAACCAACGAATGATAGATTGTCCCGCGGTGGTTATTTGTACAATTATTCGGGTCAGCACCGGCAACGATCAGAGCGAAGAAACAATTGAAATATCCATATATGGCACTGATGTGTAGGGGCGAACTCATCATTGACATTCCAATACTCATATGACTTTTATCTACATCTGCTCCCCCTTTTAACAATTCCTAAAAAAAGAAAATCATAAAAATATAGCTGCAGCGATAACAGGTTTCTGCCCAACTGCTTCATATGTTGCACTAGGAAGCGTACAAAGATTTCATCGAAATAATTCTAAAAAGTCCATAACATGACTATTTCCAAGAAGCCCAACCTGGGTCAACAATATGCTGGATATGTGGGTCCATAAAGGTCCCCTCGTAAAAAGTACTGTTGTATCAAGTCTAGTCAAAACGACTTAACCGCATATATGGTGCTTTCAAAATCCCCCTGAGGCAGTTGTATGAACTTGTATGTCACACATGCTCTCCGTGCGTGTTTTGATCCGTGATTTCGTTAATAATAGGTTGATCTACCTTCATAATTACAGTAACAAAATTTTTGCATAGTCAGGATTCGAACATGATGTGACATAAACTGCATCAACGTCTTTGATTTAGGTAATGTTGATTTCATCCCCCAAACAGAAGTCATAGTAGTGGTACCAAACGTGGCTTTTTGAATCACAGATGGATTAAACAGTTCGCGGGAAATGAGGTATCGAGACTAATATCAATCCGATAACGTAATTTGCGACATCAAAATGGCAAATTTTTGAATCACTGATATGTGAATCAGATTCCGAGAATTGTCGCAAGCGCACTGTTGTTAGTCTGAATCCGTGTTTCACACTTGATTTGACGCTCAAGGTCGTACAGTTATTTGTAGGCATATCAGGATGTTCTTTTATCAACGGACGATGATTCCTGCATTGATTTCTGCATAGATTCTACATCCTAGTTCGCTGTTACCAGCGCGTGATTTTAATAATATTAACAATAATCAGCATAATTACAACAGGGTTTCTGCGGGAGCGGCAAAAACCCTTATAATACGATAAGTACTGATTCCAACTTGGTAACAAAGAGATTTTGTCAAGTTTCAGAAGAAGTTTGCAATATTGGTTTTTATGAGTGTTATGCTTGCACTGTATGAGGAAATGCTTACAGTCGACGCCATAATACCATCTATTACAATAACAGCAGAAAGGATTTATATTTTGAAAATTATGATCATATAAGTGTGCTCTAAGGAGCAGGTCAACCCTTAACCCATAAACTCCTTCCTCCTTTTGTGATTTGTGGGTATGTCGGAGATCTTGTATCTGGTGAAGAAGCAAAGAGGAGAGCCAAACATCTGAAAGTATTTATCGCTTCTACTTTACATATAAAAAGAGTTTTCGGTGAATATATTTTGTATCTCTCATAAAGTGTGTACTCATTCTTGAACGGATTGGCCTCAGTGTCAGTAGTCCTTTTGCGATATTATTGGACAAAAAATCAGGGTTCAAATTTCACGATGGCTTTTGCCGACGATGTTTAGTAAACAGCCGTTGATGTATTTTTGTACTGACGGCTACAAAATGCCGTCTAATAAATTTCTAAGAAGTGCCGTTGACAATTTCAATTACTGACGGCAGACGTCAGACGTGTTTATCCAAAAAAAACTGCAACAAATCACGTTTCCATGTCAGCTATCGTAAGTTAGTTGTCTGTTAAATTTGTACTGCCATACTCTCCTGTGCTGCCACCTCAAATAATAAATGGCCATATGGTGCTGCCACCTCTAATATTAAATAACCATACAGTGCTGCCAACTCTAATATTGAATACGCTGTGGCTACTCGTACAGACCCGTACGGATTACTCTGGAGGCTGTTCGTACGGGACTAGGATCTGTACGGTAATAACTGTCGCTGATTGGCCGATTAACGCCGCGCATGCGTACAGAGGTACACGACTTAGAAAATTCAAGGGAAGTGTGGAGAATAGAGTTAGAGAAAAATAGCGGATAGAGCGTGACTCGAACCCGGGCCAGTAAATTACTAGCGCAGCATCATACCACTAGACCACCGAGCTCGCTGACAGTCGGTCAAATGTTTTAACTACATATAGCCTCACCTCACCCTAACCCTATCCCTTCCCGTACACATAATTCCAGAGTAATCCGACGGGTGCGTACGAATAGCCTACGGAATTATTCGTACGGGTCCGTACGAGTAGCTGCTTCGTATTAAATAACCATACAGTGCTGCCATCTAACAAAATAGTCGGCTGCTATTAATTTCGTCTGCTTTTGTCTACTGTAAAATATTCAAGAGATCATGCCCCCTGAAATTTTAAAACGGCCGATTGATCAAAGTAAAAAAAAATACTCTATGGGGATTCAAAAAACCGAAACCTTCAGAGGAAATTGCCATCAGCACATTGACAATACCAACAGCACCGAAATCTCTACCAGATCCGACCACGAGTACCATTGATTCAGTGAAAAAAAATGACTAGTTCGTTCGCAAACTGTCAAGAAATGGGGCCTAGATTATATCGCGTTTAACGAAATAGAAGGAGGACTTGTAGAGGAAATTCGGTGCAAAATCTGTCGTCAGTATTCAGCTACTGTTCAGAGCTATAAAACCCACCATTTCGGGCAAACACAAATTAATGATTCCATGGCATATATCACTGGAACAAAATCAGTCAAAAAGGTTAATGCTGTTGATCATGGAAAGAGTGCAGGTCATTTGGCTGCTTTGAGACAAATGCAAAATGAAAAAAATCTGGCTGTAGATTTTGCTGAAAGGCCGATAGTCAAGTCAGTCATATGGACGAATTGACACAGCGCCGCATGTGCAAGCTTTTCGATATTGCATACACGGTTGCATTTGGCGAACTACCGTTTTCTCAATTAAAGAAACGAATAGAACTGGAAAAACGTCACGGTGTCGATTTAGGAGAAACTTACTGTAATGATAAACAGTGCATGAACTTCATACGCGAAATTGGTTCATACATGAAAGGTCCAATGCTAAAAGACATAGAAGCAAAAAATACCTATTTTTCGCTCCAATTCGACGGCTCCTGTGACAAAGCAAACAATGAAAAGGAGGTTATTTGCATCCAGTATGTTAATGAGTCATCCAGCAAAAATTGCTCAGGTAAGCCTCGAAATTATAGAATATTTAAAGATAACAAACCTAATGATATTTTTCAACAATTAACAAATTTATTTTTCTGGTTATCACATGTTGAATATGCTGATTCAGGGACATTATATCAATCGATACGAAAGACATGCGAGGAACACAAGCTCGACTTAAAAACTGTAGTGACAGCAGCTGCGGATGGTGCTAGTGTAAATTTTGGTTGTTGGACTGTAATCTTGACGCGACTGATGGATGACGAGCCATGGCTGGTTCCAATACACTGTGTCACACACAGGTTAGAGTTGGCTATAAAAGATTCTTTCAAGACTAGCTATTTTTCCACCGTAAGTCATCACAATTTCACTAACCCATGAAATTTTACAGGTGAAACTCACACAGTATCAATACTTAGTGCTTAAATTTCCTTAATCTATTTCTTTGATTTACTTTGGTGGCACATCAAGATGAATAAATCTTTAGTCAGAATAATGAAAAGGTTATTTTTATGTCTATTCAGGTTGTTGACGAGCTGTTAATGCGCACATACTACTTCTATGATAATAGCGCTAAGAGATGGAGAGAACTGAAGTCATTGGGCGAAAGATCTGGTACTAAAGTACTAAAGCCACCTAGATCGACTGGCACACGATGGGTGGACCATAAGAAAACTGCACTGGAGGCTATAAGAAATCTCTCCACAATTGTTATGCACATGGAAGATCTTGCTTCTGGTGAACGCAGTGACATTAAGGCTGCTGATATTGCAAAAGTCAAGGGTTACCTAAAGAATTTAAGCACAGATAAGTTTCGTCTATATTGTCACTTCTATCTTGATGCTTTATCACAACTATCAATTCAGTGTGAGAAAAGATCTATTGCCCGTGTATCTTTAGATATCGATGTAACAATGGATGCAATTAAAAGTTTGTATTTGCGTTTATTCCGTCAGTCTGAAATAGAAAGTTACGAACAGTTAGATAGTGATATTACAAGGGATAGACAGAACATAATTTGTAAGATTAGCCAATGCATGGATAGCAGATGCAAAGATTTTGAAAACAACAACATTTTGAAATCCATGAGTATAATTGATCCAGTGAACTGGCCAATGGACAACAAGAAAGAGTTAGCCGACTATGGTAATTGTGAAATAAAAATTCTTGTTAATCATTTCCGAGATGCTATTGAGTCAAATAGTTGCAAGATATCAGAAATAGTTTCTGAATGGAAAATACTAAAAATGGATCTAAAAAGAAACCATAGTTCTGATAAAATCCTGAAATTCGAACCCTGAAATTGATTCGTCTTTACTACAATCATTTCATAATTTTTCGCCGTTTTAATCCTTATCAAAGGAGTTGAATGAGAAACAATCTCGGGCTGAATGTTTAAATGTTTCGACGAACGTGTAAGCTATTTGATTGCAAATTCAAATCATGACAATTAGGTTTTTTTCCTGTTGATGTTACAGCAGAACCAGATGATTCTGAACCTCAGCTGAAAGAAGTTGGACACCTTATCAACCATGGACAAGGTAGTGAAAAATGCGAAAGTGATAGTTGAAGCAGTAGGTGGGATTCCGAAGCTAGCAATCTATGCAACCAGGAATATTTACCCCATGAAGAAATATTGTATGATTATGGAATCAAAACGCTTCCTTGGAAAAAAGTGAGTACCCTTGTATCTTGCTGAGCATCTCCAAAAAAATTTGGTATTTGTGTCTATTAGAGTAACTGTCTAATTCCTTTTAACCTCTACCCCACACTGATCATGACATGCCAAAGTTTGAACTGTTGATTTTCTTATGAGAGACCACAGACAAAGAAAAGTTCTCATGAGAATATTTTGATCACAACTTTTAATTGGAAATGATATCAAAAAACTTACATGTGAAATCCTCTACAAACTCTTATTGTCCTTATAAAGACCATCAATTATGAGAGTGCTTTCGAATCCTAGCAATGATCAATTGTGATCGATTTGGTGGAGCCTTCAACACTTCTGCGAGTTATTCTTATTGAAGCAAATATCAATATTTTAAGTTGCTCCCTTATAGTTGTGAGTAATGTAACATTCTTTATTTTCACAGAGGCAGGAGCGGGCATGGCACAAACTTTTGGGCATTATCATTTGATTCCATGGTTTTTAAGCACAAATGGATCTTCATTACTGCAATGGGTAATCAATGTGAACTCCCACTACATGCCGATTGTAAACTGACATATATTGATATATCATTGTCATTGAGGTATCGCGGTGCTACTGTGGAAATCGAGGATTCCGCTTGTGGCAGGCGTGGATCCGCCAGGTTCGCTTGTACAGTAAACCTAGCCTCTCTCGGACATGACTAATTCGGAAAACACCAATTTATTTCTGAATTCCAATAGTTTTCTGTACATAATACAACGGCAGACTCTTTCAATTTTGACTTTTATCAAACTCAGAATTTCGAGGAATTTTCAATCTCCCATGTACTCAACTCTTGACTTTCGAATGAGCTTCCCAGCCATGATCTGATACTAATAAAGATAAACATCATTTACTGACTGGCGATGTTGTTTGCCGTCTGCATGTATGCCGATCATCTTTCAGCAGCTGCAGGGTCAGGTCACAATTACACTCTTTTTACATTTAACTCACGCACTTACTTACTAGCTTGACCTGAGCGTCCGAGGCTTAGAAAAGGAAATTTCGAGTTCATTTAAACAGAAGCTGGAAATAGTGGAGTAATGTGAGAGTTCTGTGAGAAATACCCAAATATAAAACTTACATTCTTCACAGAAAAGTTTGGGCTGAGTAAACAATCTTTGAATGATATTTTGTCAAATAAAGATAAAATACAGGAAAAAGACGAAGGTGCATTAAAGCACACTCAACATTTAACTCGTAACGCGGCTTTCAAATACTGTGACGTCGACGTGGCTTTATTATTATGGTTCCGTGAAAGTGTCCATCAGTCAGTTGAAGGCGACACACTGAATGAAGGCTATTTATTTTGCGATTGAATTCCCATATGATGAAACTGAAATTATGGATGCCTGGGTGGACAGATTTATAAAGCTTAACGACATCTGTTAGATTTGTTTTCGAGCTTAACATAGATGGTGTTGTATTTAGCTTTTGTATTTTCACGGGAAATATGCCCACACTTTTCTCCGGAAGTTGTTACTTGTTTGTTTGTGCTTCGTAAAAATCTATGTAACTAAATTGTTCTGTAAGTAATCTACATTTTTCTCTATTTCATGTTTATTACTGAGTCATCAATATGAATCGATCAATAATCTAGTGAACAAAATTTATCATACTTGTAATTTTGTACTATTTCAAAAATGGCATATTAAAGATTAGGATGGTCAGCTTAAAACAATCGTAATCGTAGTTAATTGATTATGTGGGTCACAACATCGTAACTCACTACGAATGTCGTCCGTGTCCAAAAAAACTTGCATGTTTTGGAAGATAACTCTTTATGTGGGATCTTCCAGATGCAATTTATGCACTGAAAAATGTCTGGAATGATGTGAAGTCAAACACAATTAAATACTGCTATGGAAGCATCGGATTATGCAAAATTGTAGGCCCAAAAATATACCCGCAACCCCATTGAGGTCAACCGCTAGAAATTTGTGGGATTAAATTCAAGTTACAACCCTAACAACCGATGATGTTAATTATGTAGAGGGGAACACTTGGCAACGATTGGCATCTCACTACAGCCCAAGGGTCCAGTCAGCTTTTCATAAAATGGTAAATGATGCATTCTGTGGGTTATATTTATCAAAATACACTCCCAGCTCAAGAGTCAATAAATACGCATAATTTACACAATACAATTGTGTTTTCATAAGTAGCACAGACAGCGACTGGAGTCGGCAGGAACGAAAAGCTCAGATAATTCTTTTCCCTTGGTCTTATTGATTTGAATGTGGAATAGAATTGAATTGTCTGAAATTTGCCCAATAAAACATAATTGAATTGGATTTGATGTTTTATTTGTTCCATCAAGTAAAATTGAATTGTATTTGATATCTTTTTGCAGAATAAGATGTCCTTTTTTAGTAAAGAAAGAGATCTGCTTCATCTTAATTCTGAATGTTCTGTGCGGAAAGATACTGAAGTGAATGATATCATCATCCTTTATGCTAGGTCAGTCATTTTAAATCGACAAGAATTTATCATGTAAGCAGCAATATGTTAGCTAACCATTGGCAGAATCGAGTTAATTTACCAAAAGATGATTCCGAAATGTAAGTATATTTACTTGTTTACATAACATTACTCCATATGTCAGTCAGTGATGTTCTATAGTTTTACCCGGATCCTCACTTAACTTGGTTTAAATGGTCTTTTGGGGTGCGCCTGCACATTTAGGCGTACTTTAGATTTTTCCTTTAGTCACTATTCTTGCTAATATTTGGATATGAATGAGACGCAAGTAACAACAAAGTGGAGCTATAGAGCTATATACGGTAGACTCCTTTTTTAATCAAATTGGCATCAAAATTTTTCTATTTAGGTTGTTAGCTGTTCCTTGCAGAATAAGTCACACTACCATTGTCCTAATTGTGATATATAATTTAGAGAAAAATTGAGATTCAGAACCATCATCACTGTTATTGCAGTTCATCCGAAGAAAAGAAGGGTGTTAGCAAAACAGCATTAAAAGGGAGTGCAACAATCGTAGGAAATTATTTAGCCGAAAGTGGTGTAAGAACCACACAAATTTTGCAAACAACTTCAGAAACTGGCCAGCCAAAAGATCTCAGATGAACATCATCATTACGGCATTACTCTTAATGAAGTTAATGAAACAGTATTTACGCAGTGATACCATCTTTGTTAGGCAGGTGCAATGCTGTGCACTGCCAAGAGAAAACAACTGCTCCTGCAAATTCATTTTTCGAAATGAAGACATACATTGATGCATTGATGCAAGATAAGTGCAGGCATTTAAGGCATCAATGGCTTTGAATGCCAGCATATTAAGTCAATGCATTTGCTCATACTTGGATAGGATGGTCTCGTCAAAAGCCGAATTCAACAACACTGTCTCATCTTGGAATAAATCGGTCTAACTAGTGGAGTCATGCAAGGTAGTATCATAAATCGTCTCCTCTACACTCTCCTGATAGATGATATACAGAGTAATTCAAAATGTACCGGACAGAGTATATTTCAAAAACAACCTTAGCAAGCAGTGTTCCGTTCATGGTCAGAAACATGGAAGATGGGCCTACAAAACTTGGTCGAGTGAAAACAATTTTGTTTCGAACAAATGTTTGAATGAAAATAATTCTGTTCGATAGAAAAACTTATTACAATATACTTGTTCGAACGGTAAACTTAACAATCTGACAAGAAAATTTTGTTCGAATGAAAACGATTCTGTTTGATCGAACGATTGTTCGAATGAAAAACATTTTGTATGGACAAAAAAAGTTTGTTCGAACGTAAACAACTTTGTCCTAATGATTTTTTTTTCAAAGTGGTTCAATCGAACGAAACATTTTTGGTTTGAAAGAAAACATTTTTGGTTTCGACGAAACAAATTTCGAGCGAAAGGCTTTTTGAACAAAAGAAAGATCTTTCAAGGCTTACGCAGTAACTTAAGTTATTAGGAATAATTGAAATACCAATTTCATTAATGATGAAAAATCTCAATGAAAAGTCTGGTTTATAAAGCTGTCTGCTCAGATGAAATTTTCAAAATAATTTTCATTTTTGCCTATAAAATCGGAAATAACTCGCGGAAATCGAATAAAGTAATAGATTCCTTTATATTGATACCTCGTCGACACAACAGATTTTCTCTGATGGATAATAATATGTCATATACAGGTATTTAGTAAATATCCCATGGATTTGGAAAAGATCGGTATGTACTGTAGGAAAAATAGAATACTGACGCATGGTTGAAGCCCGGGGCAAAATCACTGTAGTATCACTGGAGCGGTGTGGCCGAGCGGTTAGAGCGTTCGACTCTGGGAAGCCAGGTCGTGGGTTCGAACCCCGTACATTGCTGTAGTGTCCTCGGGCAAGACATTTAGCCTCTCTCCACCCAGGAGTAAAATGGGTACCTGGCCTGATAAGATGACTCCTGAGCGTTTGTTAGCAGCTCGGTGTTACTTCTCTCCAGGGAGAGACGACTGATACATATTAGAGTATAAAATTGGCCGGGGTAATAATACCGAATAAAGGACCAATGGCCCAGAAGCTCACCGACATGATAATCTGAGCAGTAAAAGGAAGAAAGCGAAATATGCTTTCAAAGAAGTGGCTGCTGACCTGGTCCCAATAAGTAATTGGTTTAGGAAGATCTCATAGAGAGATTAAGTCTGGCATTGTTAATCTTACCGGTCAATCCTGGGACAACATTGAACTTTGCATTTGAAATTGGGGTGGAGGGGGGGGGGGGTAATAATCAAAGCTTAGTTGACAAAGAACCGTGAGATGGAGAGGTAACACTCCATATAAAATAAAATTCTTTATTTTTTTTGCAAAATAACAAGCTAATTTTTTTACAATTACTTGAATCTTGAATAGTTCAGATGTTCCGTCGTACATGTATCTAGGTTATGGTTTCCCATGAACGTCGTAATTTTTGTTATAAGTTTAATGACTGCTACTCGCCAGATCATTACCTAAACAAGAGGCCCTGAAGGTAAAAAAGAGAAAATATATGTTTGACTGATGCTTCTGTATTCCATTGCCCTAGCAAACTAATTAATGACCAAATATCGCGAGTTGCTAAATTACGCTAAATATTAAGTCCGTTCGTACCATCTCCAAATTTCAGCCTGGCCACCCTCAAGAAATGTTTTAAACGCCTGTGCAGTGTTCTATCAAAATCGATTGAAGAAACTGTTTTCATGCAGAAACACGCATTGTAGCGACAGATAAGAAGACAAAGCAATTCAAACCCACCGTTCATATCGCTAAATCAGGTCTTTAATTATGTTGTTATAACTTTTTTCGGAAATAATTCAGTAATCGCACATTCGCTATTAAATAGCTTCAAGGACAGCCGAAAATGTGGAGAGCTCTCACTTGGCAAGCTTGTGCTGCCATCATCAATCGGTATTGCGCAATCGCAAGGCCAGTAAATCCATTAGTAAATGAGTAAAAAGTGGAGGGGTGGAAGATTATTTTTTTCTCCTAATAACCTATAGTAGCAAACGATATAGCTGAAAGAAGTTTGTATTCCGATTCAGCAGGCATTTTTTTTACAAACGAGGTCCAGTCATGAAAAAATGAAGGTCTTTTTATTGGATATACATTGTGATTCGTTAATTCATCAGGAGAAACTGAAGACTTACCTCCCTCCCTCGTACATGTACCATACCCGGTGACTGGTGGAAGTTAATACGCTGCGGTTTCTTCGAGTATCTTGACGTCGACGGTACTCTTTTCAAGAGTCAGTGACCAAAGTATAAAAATGTAACGCGCTTTTCCGCCATTTGTTTTCCTAACAGTAATCGTCAATACACAGCTTGGTATTTTACAAAATGGATCTATTTAAGCGAGGATCCACCTGTTATTCTACACAGTGTTAAGCGCATGCGCATCTGCTAATGATTATTCATGACTTAGGTCATTCCAGGTCAAGTCAAACTATATTAAAGCTAAGGAAATTTTCTAATTATCTAAAATTTTAGCTTAGATCAATCACATCGCAACGAAATTCGCACAATAGAGAGTGTTAGGCTATTTGAATCATCTGCAACAAGAAATATTACCGGGTCTATCACCGTTTCAAAATGTGGCTTGTTAACATCACTTTCTAGCAATATTGGCACAAGACCAGCTAGACCGTTGGCATAAGAAGTGAACCATAGGTTCGCTAAAAATGTAAAGCGCTCTGAGCAGCCTGGCTGGATTTAGCCCTATATAAGATTCATATAATATATTATCATTATAGTGATAAATTCATTTATTTTGATACCTCGTCAACACTGGAAGCTTTTCTCTGCTGAATCTGTTCGGCCTGTTGAGTTTAGGCCTACAACTTGCCGGTACTTAAATGATTTATCTTAGTAAATATCTGGTAAATTTGGTAAAGGAAAATAGAATATTGTAAAACTAACTGTTTGAAGCCCGCGGGCAAATCATTGGGAGTAACAAATTTATTTGTACTTGATTTGATTCTCATGGCGAGGAAAACTCGCAGCGGATCCGCGGAACGACGACGTAAAGACACACGTTGATTATCGATCTTTACAGCTCAACAGTGATTATGATTTTTATAATATTCAGAGTAGTAAATATCATGTGGATCGGTAAAGTGTACTGATGAAGAAAATGGGTAATTGTTAACTTAAAAAAAATGTCTCCCCATTGAATGGGGCTCAATTTCCGATGTTTACGGCCTGACAGTGCTTTTGTAAGTTGATTCATCAAAATTCCCATGCGGTACCTGTAGATCGAAGTGAGCTAAATGAAATAAAATGGATTGTATCGGAAATCGCGGAAAGGTAAGAAAGCCTTTGCAGTTTTGACGTCAATTGTGAAATAATAATTATAAACACGCGAGTATCAATAGGGTTTTCTGTGATGTAACAGAAAACCCTAATTGAAGAAATACAAACTGTGGTAAATAATCGCCCGCTGACATACTATTCCGCTGATTCGAAACATCTTAGCGTTATCACACCAAACCATCTGCTGTATGGGCACGCAATCGACATGATGCCATCGGAAAATTGTGATGACGAGTGCGAGTATGATCCTACTTTCGGTAGCAGAAAAAAGGTAGAAAAAGTCGCGTTCCGTCGAAATCAGTTAATCGAGTCTTTCCGCAAGAGATTCTACGACGAGTACTTAGCGACACTAAGAGAAATACACACATATGAGATTTCGAAACAACACGACAAGCGTGACTTAGTCAGCGTTGGTGACGTCGTTTTAATATACGACAAGGACAAACCATGTGCGAAGTCGAAATTAGGCGTAGTCGAAAAGCTTTTAAAGAGCCAAGATGGCTCAACGCGCTCAGTTACCGTTAGTACCACTACCCGCACGTCAAATCGTGCAATCGCTAAACTATATCCGCTGGAGCTTAACACCGGGAGTAAATGCACAGAGACAGTTATTAATGAAGAAACGGGTGCGCGACCGCGACTTCACCGATCGGCAGCTGAACTCGCCAATTCTAAGATCAAGCAACTGTTCGCGGATTAGACGGAAACGTAAACGAAGGGTAAAGGTTTAGGACCAGTCCGATACTGAGCCTAAGACACAGACAGTGAGACGATCTGTGCCCTCCTTAGTCTTGAGGTCGTGGCTTTGGCAACCATGAGCAACCCCTAGCCACCCTCGAAAAGGGTTATGGGATATGAGAGCCTGGCGGATAAGGGCTATGGTCCAGTTGTGGCTGATGAAATTCAATGGAACTATAATTTCCGATACTTTTATTAATTAAGTTGGATGACATAATGTATATATTTTGAATGAAAGGTTTTGTTTGGTCGCGCGCACATGCTGATTTGGAATAATTTTACAATAAGAAATGATGTATTGATACTAATAATGAAATGTCTAATATTTAAAACATATATTTAGTTTAAGTTAATTGCTCGCCGGCCGGAGTGTCAGTAAAACCGATTCTGTGAGAAACATAAGCATTCGCAGGGCCGTACTGTAACCTTAACTCAACCAAGATGTGCGCCTCGGCAACGGAAGTTGTATTATCACTAGAGTAATAAAATCAGTTACATGAATGCAGCCACCAGGTTAAGCTGTCTCTCGGCTTTCTGTAACTCCGTCCTGGTCCCCTCTCCACGATTTCGACAAAGTTTAATGAAACTGACTCTTAACGAGAATGAAATCTTCGAATGATAGATTATGGCAATTTTTCGACAAATGTTCATAATTTTAATAGATCCTTAGAATGACATAAAAAACTTAATTTATGAGAAAGTATGAGTGACTTAATATACTGTACAAACTTGTAGAGAGCCTGGTCTCATCAGAGGTTTTTCATTAATCATAAGAATAATCATACATGTAAAACCAATCTGGACAGAAGCTCCAAGTTCTTCAAACTTTGGGCAGTGCCGGTTACTGACGAAATGATTTTTATCGACTGATATGGTTTTTAATAGTTTCACGATAGCAGGTAGGTATGGGCTTAGTGGGATAAGCTTAAAAACAATCTGACTCAAGCATCGTTGTTGTACGCGGCATGAGTGAACTGCACTGTGGCACGCGTTAACTACTACTGATAAATACACATGCGAGAGAATAAGGCAATATTTCATCCCCTTCCAAACACGCGCACCATCTATCCACGATGAATTAAATGACAATCACATAATTACTAATCAATGAGTTAAATCAACCTAATGATAAAGGGAGTTTGTGTCTTTCTCGAAACCACGTTAAACCTAGGAACTAAATATTAGTTGAGAAGAAGAGGAGGATAGAGAGGAGGATAATCACAGGCTCAAATGGGCCTACCACAGATCCTGCAGAATTGATGATGATGATGATGATGATGATGATGATGATGATGATGATGATGATGATGATGATGATGATGATGATGATGATGATGAATTATCAGATCTGTTTATATCGTTGCATGCAGAGGGAGGAGTTGTGTCCGTCACTTCTATCAAATTGTATAATTTAGCCTGAACTGTTTATTATGTTATGAATGAATAGCTGTATGGGCGACAATTCCCTTCAAAAAGACACTGTTTTGTCAAAAATTAGCCTAATCGGCCACGCTGTGTATTTCTTCTTTACGTGGCCTAATCATTAGGCCACACAAAGAAATACCCTACTTTCTCATCAAATTTTTTTCTGGAAAGTGACGAGGGCGGGCCAATTATTATTGCCTTAAAAAAATTGTTATGATTGTTGTCCGGCCTCATTGAAAATACAAACCATCTACAGTTAGGGTTGCAGATTAGAAAACAATTATCCCTTATTACCTTATTATTGCAATATGAAATAATAAACCTTGTTAGCGGCCAGGGTTTATTTGTGAGTGATATTAAGTTAAATATCCCAAATGTGTACTGGTAATAGAAAAATACAAGATTGAATATAATGGAAAACCATTGAATGTTTTTCTATTACACATTTATGGGATTTAAACCTAATAGCACATATAATAACAAACCCTGGGGCTATCAGAAAGCATTATTTCATACTAGTATTTTATTCTGAATAGCTGCCATGGCCCATTGTCCCATTTAATCTATCGAGGGTCCTTCTTAAGGTAATAAGATTTTTCAATCCTTTTCATTAGGTGCACCGACCAATATTCCAAAGAAGTGCTAGTGGCATTCCATATTCTAGAAGGACCACGCAAAATGTTGGTATGTATGATATCATTTACTTCTTACTTTAGCATAGAAAATATCATCTTGAATATTAAACACTGGTTCACAATGACAAAATGTATAGGTATTTCTTGTCGGGAATTATCAATACAGGTATCTTATTTAATTCCAAGCTATTACAAAGATGAATGTTTTCTTGTATCATTTCAGTGCCCAAACAGAGGACAACGACAAAAAATGTAGTTTGTCCAAGCAATACTGAAGCTGACTGGGTGCCATCAAAACGTGAACTTTTAACGCTTACGCGATCGGACATAGGAATGAAAAAATTAGTTTTCAATTCTGAGGGCGACAAATGGCATTTTGAAGATGTCTTATACAAGGACAATTGACATAAAAAATAAAACCTTTTAACCAGAATCTCATTAGAATTGAATGCTGAGTTTATTTATCCTCGCTTGCCAGGGTTTGATTACCTCCCGGTGTAACAGACTAATGCATGAACTGTTGGCATGGCTTTGGTGGTGCAAAGCAACCGAACCCTGGCAATTAAGGATGAGTTAACTAGGAATGAATATAGTCAACCCCCGATATACTGCCCTCCCATTTACCACCACCCCCGCCTACCCCCATGTTTTCTCAATGTACATCTCTATACAAATATAAAGTCAAACACCCCCGATAAACCGCCATACTCTATATACCGCCAAAATCGTTCTGCACTGATGTGGGCGGTATATCGGGGTTGACGGTAAACATGAAATATAGATATTTTGCGTATTTTTGTCTAGGTAATTAATGTTTCATATTCATTTTTACTGCAGCGCTTTTTATAAACTCAAGGAATGTGGCGGATATGAGCTGATGGTGGCAGAACAAAATTCAAGAACACGTTTAGAAGTTATTCATGTGGGGCCTATTTCAGTGAATGAATTAAAAATGTTGGTTGGTTCGAAATTTTATGTGCGACCAATACAAAAATCCATCGAAGATGCACACGAGTCAGATACCGATCTCCACGATGAGGGATTTATTCGATGCTTGCAGTGTGAGCTTTGATGTGAAATCAATTAGGTCTCGTACTAAAGAATGTGATGTAAGTTCAGTCTTAATCCAATGACACAAATGATAGGTACATTACATGTACCTTAGATACTTAATAAATTTAGTTACTACTGTGCATGTATTAAAAAAAAAATTATTATAAATTTCCAGGCCAACTCCGTTCCAATTTCTGTTCCGAATCGTGACACAAACTCTGCTCCGGCTATTGTGGAGAGTATTTCGGAGAGTTCTGAAGATGAAGAGACTTCTGCTGCTCCTGCTGAATTAATTCTAGTAGACACCAGTAATCCAGCCGAGGCTGATGTTGAATATTCAGAGTAAGTTATAGTTACTGTATCTAAGTGAACTGAAGAACAAAACTGAGACCAGTTTTATAGAATGGTATTAACTTTAACCCCGGGGGTAACTCAATTGAAAATTATTTTGAGTTAACCCTCAGGTTAAAGCTAATACCTTGACCCTAATTTTCTAATTAAGTACTCAATATTCAAATGTGAATACATTGTATTTCATTTTAGGGTCATGAAAATTGTCAAAGAGACCGCCAATGAAATGTAAGTCATGGTATTCAATGAAATTGTCTGATGTATTCCTATCATATGTAAAAGGAATGAAAACCTCATATTCTGCAACAGTAAAACAGGGGATTACCGGTATTCATTTACGTATGCATAATACCATATGCAGTAATTTTTCAAACCCCCTCCTGTACGACCCCTCCCCAAATGTATACGTAATAAATGAATGACCGCCGGTAAATTTTGGATAAAGAAAGATAATAAATCAACTATTTCAGGGAAAACAGTGATAATCTGGTCACAATTCTGAAGCACTACATAGACAAACTACTGAAAGGTCAGCCGTTGGATATTAGTGACATGGCAACAAGGTTAGATGGAGAGACCAATTATATTTCTATTTCCAATTTTAATCTTTTCGAGGATGCCATGGATGGCATCCTTGAAGGATTTAATCTAAGGCTTGCACTAGAAATAGAATACTTAGGACAGGAGGCCAAAGATCTCGGAGGGCCTAGGCGGCAGTTCTTGGCCGAGATTACGGCTGCGATACAAGAGAAGTTATTTGATGATGATGAGGAACTTTGTGAAAGTGACCTCCATCAACGAAAACGACATTTTTACGCGGCCGGAGTACTGCTAGGTTTGTAAAAAAAATTGATTCGTTATAGAATTCAAACTTGAAATCTTAATAAAATGAAAATCACCAACTGGACGTTTCTGTTCATGATTTACAAGAATCCATTACTCCATTACAATAATGCGTGTACATGTATTTGGAAACTCATGAAGGTACTATAATCATGCCTTAAAAATTATAATACATTGGTTTATTAAGAACTAAAGAAATTTATTTACAGGACTCAGTGTACTACAAGGAGGCCCCTTAGTTACGTTCATGAACCCCAATCTTCTAGATCGGATGATCGGAAACGAGACGAAGAATGATGCAGAATCTCAATTATCCGAGGGACTTAAATCAGCATGAGTCCTAGAGGTAATTAGTCTGTGGTGCCTGGAATTTTAACTATTGCATTCAGTATTTACTGGTATGAAGTAAAAATCCTACATTTTTCAGTTGATGCAAGAATTTCAAGCAATACGAATGTTATTCTACAAGACAGCTGCACATCCTATGGCCTTCCGTCAATTGAAACATTTGCTTTAAGTTCAATTCAGTGAAGAGGGTTCAAACAAAAGAAAGTCTGAAGAAAATACCTACCGTACATTCTTGAAATACTTAAGGGAAATCAGTGGTAAGTTGTAAAATCTTTCACTATTCATAAAATTACCACCATCTATGTTGTCTTTTTCACTTATTGTTACAAAATGATGTTCTGCAGGGGCCAGTTCTATAGACTGGTATTAACCTTAACCCGGGGCTAACTCAATTCATTTTCAATTAGCTTCTGGGTTAATACCAGTCTATAAAACCAGGCCCTACACACTATTCGTCATACCCTGGTAGATTAACCCATGATATTGAATGAAATATATTATTTTATTATTGCTGCAATGTTATGAATCAAAATTTTTGAAGAAATATATAATTATTTTTCAAATTTATCATGATTGTACATTCGTAAATCGTTAATCATTTTGACCGTAATGAGGATAATGACTACAATTTTTCTTTCGCAGCTGGTAGACCTTCTATTGGAGAACAAACAGTTCGCCTTGAAGATATCTTAATGTTTACCACTGGTTCCGAGTTGGAGCCTGTGTTAGGCTTTACCACTCAGCCGAAAATAAGATTCACTGATAGTACTCTTCCAACAAGTAGTACTTGTGCAAATATTTTGAATTAGCCATTAAACTTAGTTGGAACGCAAGAGGAAATTTTTCAAAAATTAGACATCTGTTTTACAAGCAATTACTTCAAGTAAAGTTCACTATTAAACAGTTGTTCTATAGAAATTACTGTGAAATCTCATTACAATGAAATTTCTTAAAATGAAATATCCTTTAGAATGAACCAAAATTATTTTTGCTACCGAAAATTATTATGTTTATAGCACGTTCTGTTTAGTCACCAAGAGGTTCCAATTGATCTGATATAACAAAGTTTCTTGCCCCATGGATTTCATTGTAACGAGTTTCCACCGTAATTTTATTCCACCTCAGGTGCAATAATCAAACTGACAATCAATTTACAAAGTATTACAGTACAATTTACGCAGTATTATGTATGTCATTATTCCGGCCGGTTTTATAGACTGCTATGACTTAACCTAGGGGTTAACCTAAATATTATATTAAATTGAGTTAGTCCCTTGATTTAACCCTTTAAGACCCAAACCACTTTTTCGAGACAACACCCAGTATGAAGGTGGCCGGGAATTGGGCCTCTTTTATTTAAATTCTTAAATTTAAATTCTGCGTCCCGCCCACCATACTGGTTGTTGACTCCTAAAAGTACCCACTCTGGGAACTTATTAAAGGCAGGTGGTGGGAAATGTGCCATCACACACTCACCTTTGATAAGCTTTCTAGAGTGGTCTGGGCTTTTAAGTGTTAAATTAAGTACCAGTCTAAAAAAAATTGATCCCTGGGGCAGATCCAGATCTGGAGTTTCACAGAATTTGTTTACAGCAGGTTAATTAAGCTAGAGACACACAAGGCAGTTTTTAGCCCACTTGGGACTTTAGTGCGTTCACTTTTCGTCCATCGTCTGTCCGTCTACGGACTATGGTGGCTGATTCGGGACATATCAATATTCTTTTTTCATCCTCCACGAGAACGCGCAAAAACAAATCTTACCCCACAAAAACAAATCCTAGCGCGCAAAAACAAACTTAACGTGCAAAAACAAATTATTTCGTTTTTGCGCGTTAAAAGTTTGTTTTTGTGCGCAACGATTTGTTTTTGCGCGTTCATGTGGAGGATGAAAAAGAAATATTGATATGTCCCGAATCAGCCATCATTGTCCGTAGACGGAATCCAGTTATTTTTTGGAAGTTTTTAGCCCACTTGGGACTTTAGTCCCAGCGGGCTATTGCGTTCACTTTTCATCCGTCGTCCGTCCGTAGACGGAATCCAGTTATTTTGGGAAGTTTTGAAGACGCTTCAATTGATTGTCTTGATATTTGGTTTATACATGTATCTACCCTAGATACATCTTCAGCCCAAAAACTGGCCTGATCAGAATCAAGATGGCCGACTGGTGGCCATTATTGTTCGCTGAAATCAGCACTTTTTACACATTTTGAAGTTTTCAAGGGAAATTTTGAAGACGCTTCCATCAATTGTCTTGATCATTCACATATATTTATATCCCCTAAGGGTCCATCAGCATAAGAGAAATTGGGCCGATAGGCCTCAAGATGGCCGTCCTGTAACCTTTTTTGTGCCCAAAAAGGTCAATTTTGGCCTGAATTCAGAGACCTGTAGCTTCCTATTGGTTTTTCAATTTTGAAATTTATGGTGGGTATTCTATGGATAGGGATCTTTAATAAATCATACAGGTATTTTCGATCATCCGATTATTATGCAATTGGCAGCCATCTTAGTATCATCAGTCCTCATTCGTAGGTGGAAAAAGGTTTTTTAAGGAAAATATCTACAGGTTTTAACTTATAGTCTTGATACTTGATTATTATTAGCACTGTCATAGGATACATCACCTCACTTGGAATCACCCAATTCTTTGTTCTTGCCACCAGGGGGAGTTAAATATTGAATAATATACAATTTGTCTATTTATATTGGTAACTATGCATATTTTGTAACCACAATCAATTGCAAAGTTGTAGCTTATGACATGTTCTATGAGAGTGGTGAGTTTCAAGGTCATCTGATTTTGTATATGGCAACCAGGGGACGTTGAATAGTGGAATAACTTAGTATTTCCATATTATATTGGTTCCTAGGCATATTTTGTTACCACAATGAATTGCAAAATTGTAGCTCATGACATGTTCTATGACTGTGGTGAGTTTTTTAAGGTCATTGGATTTTGTATATGGTAACCAGGAGGCGTTGAATATTGAAATTGTTAGATTATTGAGCATTTGAAACCGCTTTCTAAGTGGGCATGGTGTCCCTGGACCCCTAGTTATTAGAATGGAAAAACTGCAGCTGATGGTTTGTAGTGATCAGAATACAAAAGTAACCCTAGTTTAAATCTTATTTTTAACACTTGGGGTGAAGCGGGCTATTGCATTATAGGGGGCATCAGAAATTTAACCTGGCAGAAGTCCTCTGTCTATCAGTTGAAATGTCAGTTCCATAATTCTTGGTACTATTTCATCTAAAACCTAGCGCAGAAAACATGTAACAGGTGAAACAAAATCCTGTTTCAGTGATCATGTTCTAATTGTTAGTTCACTTTGTGTTTATATGATGCTGTGTGCTTGGGTTTTAAATGGATAAAATTAGATTGACGTTTAGATTTGTACAGGTGGAACCCTGTCCCCATGATATAATAAGCGTCCATTTATAATGTAAGATAGTACAAGGTATTTTTTTCTTAATTAAGAGTTTATTTTTTAGCAGTACATGTACATTGGATTTGAATTTTTGACTCCACAATTATTTACCAGGATGCTCTTGTGTCACATTTTAAATCACAAAATAAATTTTCTCATACATTACTATTACTCTGATTCTTCATTTTCTGAGTTTTGATTTAGACAAAATCAACAGTTTGGAGATAAGCACTGTAGTCCCATGGATCATTGATATTGAGGTAGTCAGCTGGATTTATTGTTGTTTCTAAACTAAGCATATCAAAATCGCAGTGACACAATATTTTCTGAAATCAACAGACCAGTATCATCCGTGGTTTCAGGATTAATCGGCCCATCATAATCAAATCCATAACTATCATAACTAAGTCATTGATATTGTCATCAGTATCATCTGTGTACTTCCGACCAGTAATAAACTGCTGTATTGGTGATTTGTTTCCTACAGTTCTCATTTTATGATGATTCCACATGTTACTAAATTTATCTAATAGATTATTGATCCGCGGCAGGAATATATAATGTAGACTGAAAATATGCACCTCATTGTCAGGTGATAATATTCCGATTAGTTTCATGTGATGAAAAAGATTGTAAAACATTGAAAGCACACCTTCAAATACGTCTCTCCACAATCTTTCGATACGAGTATTGTGGATGGAGCGTCCAGCAATAAAAGATCCACGTTCGCGACCTCTTAATGGATGATCATTCATATTTGCAGCAATTCCCATATTTTCTGATCCATAGTCTGCACGTACTCTCGAGGGCAGTCCCCACATATGAACAGCACTTTCAAAAAGTCTTAGCACAGTTTCAGCCCTATTGTTAGTACTACATTTCAAATAGACAATCATTCGACTGTATCCATCTATTCCTCCATGCACAACCAACCTCCACCTGAAATATTAAATCTTTACATATAATCATCATAGTAACATGTACAACATGTCGCTTGAATCACCGATGATGATAATTTACACGCAGATATCATTTCACAGCCTTAATGATAGGAACCCCTTCAAAAATAGGAGTATGGGTCATGCAACAAATTAGCCCTTCACGTTGGTAAAGATAGGTCTTCATATTCAATCTTTAATACAATATAATGGATTGACAACTTCTTATTGTTTTAGTATTCTCAATATTGTGATTGAATCATATAGGCTTCAATGCTTTACCTACCTAATAAGCTTGTGATTGCCATCGACATGCCAAAAGAATAGGGGTCCTGTGACACAATACACACGACGTCTAATTCGGCATTGGATACCACATGGCCCGTCTGACGTAATCTCTCTGCACCCGATGTCCCTCTGCCAGTAACTGTCCAACAACACTTTTTAACCCTAAAGGATGAATGTGAATTAATCAATATCACACAGTTCAGTGATAAATTTCTAGTAATTTGCAATGTAATCCATGGTACTACACCAGTTCCATCACCAGAAAGCGAATATTCCCTACTCTATGTTTACTTACCATAGTTTGGAAATTCCAGCAATATTGTAGCAACTTTAACATTTAGATCTTGTTCAGGAATTTGTGAATATGTGTTTCTCACAGAAAGCCCAAATTCAGAAAGTCTTCTTTCAATTGTACTCTTACTGACACACAAAATATCAGCAATTTCTGGGATCGTGAATTGGTTATTTGAAAGAATTAATCAAAGATTCTAAGTGAAGAACACAGTACACGGCGCAATTAAAGCAAGTAATAGGCCTACCACAACCTCAAAGTTAACGGATTAGACAACAATACCCCCTCCGTCTCCAATACACGTCAACGTGGTCACAGACGCAGTACCGGTAAACATCAAGATCAAGAGTGAAATTCATCGGCAGCCTAAAACTCCGAGGCGCATCCTCCCTCGGCAGGGATTCGAACCTGATGGCATCGCTACACTCAGCCACGGCATGAACCCCTGCCACACTAGACCGGGGCGCAGGTATGCACAGCTTTGCCGCACGGAAATTTGTGCTCGCTGAGGCAAATTTAATGGAAGAACTATAAATGGGAAAACCCGGGCTAAAATAAAACGGGATTTCTGATTTGCTAGACATCACTGCATGTGTACCGTACCGGTATCTGCGCACTCGGTCTAGTGTGGCAGGGTTTCGTACCATGGCTAATAATTAGTCTTGATGCCATCAGGTTGAATGTCTGTTGAATGCCTGCCAAGGGAGAATGTCTGCTGAGGCGATGAAAATGTTAAGAATTAGGCCTATAATAGAGGTAGAGCAGAGAGGGGCAGCCAACATACCTAAATAGAAAAGCAACTGCTCTTTCGTGATGCCATATTTTGGACGTCCATGCATGCCAATAGCAAGGGACCTAGCGGGTTGAATATCATTCGTGGGAAATGTGGCATCTTCTGTTTGTGTCGAGTCTGATAAATTCAAGTGATGTGCGATTTCTAATGCTCGAGCAACGTTAACCCCTGAATCCTCAAATTCGGGAAAATTTATCAGATTTCTTGTCAACGTATCGACGCGGTACATAATGCTATCCCAATCGACGTAAGCTAAATTACTCAGTTCGGTCACAATTCTATTAATTCTTGCTTTGAAGTAAATTCTGGTCTGTTCAACTTCCAAATCCATCGTTTTGGAAATTATTTCCGGGTTTCCCAGGATGACGTAATTTAGATGTACGTGGCGCCATCTACTGACATTTCGGCGCATGACTTCGCGGCGCAGAAATGACTTCGTGGCGCGAAAATGTCTTTAACGTACAAAACAGTGTCTTTTTGAAGGGAATTGTCGCCCATATAGCTGCTGTGTCCACATTGTGTTACCGCATTGTTCAAGAATTGTTAGTATTATAATTGAATCACTGTCACTAGATGGTGCTTCATGAAGCGCGCGCTCTCTAAAATTTCTCTTCGTAAGATGCCATTAATCAGCTGAATCCAATAAGCTTAGTCTATATAAAGACTTCACAAGGTATATTAAGTTTAGCAGTTTAGTCAGTCTATATTCATCCGAGTGATTAAGGTCTCCGTCCCGTGCGTTATTATCATTTTGGTCCAATCAATCTCTGTATCAAATCTGCATCCAAGATGGCCAGCCCAGTTTGTAATGGCAGTAGTAGTAGTATCGTTGCCGGTCATGACGAATTCTTTAATCTCGAGCTGGATGACATACGCAGGATGTACCCGTTCAAGGTCATCTATAAAACGATGCAAAGGTCTACCGCTAATAAACTGATTCCATTTGGGAAGATCAACTTTAGTATATACAAGAAGGGTGCTCGTTGTAGTTGTTTTCCTACAAACGAATATTAAGTTGATATCTAGTGTTAACCTATAAGGTAAGGTCAACCACTTTAAGGTTTAAGGTTAAACAATTTTTTCCGACCACTGCTTGGTCGTGGCAAACCTGAGTCTACCTTTTCCTAAACCTAAAATACGCCCTCATTTTTCTATGGGTAAGGAAAAGGTGTCTTTTCCAAAGTGGCGCAAGGAAGACTTTAACAAATTTAACCAATGTATAAATTTGCCTAGTGCTGTAAATGTAATGTATTGATTTACTTAACGACGATTATGATCAGGATGTCAAGGGTGTCGACCGGTTAACAAATGGCTTAACTAAAGTGTTAACTTCTTTTAAATCGAATGTAAAAAGTTCAGGCAAGAACAATTTTTTTCCCTCGAAAGGGTAGCGCTATAAGAAAGAGAACCACAAACCTTGGTTCAATGAAGATTGTTTAAATGCAAATCTAACCTAATGACGAAGCCCCTTAACAAAGGGCTAATTACCCTTTATCAAGAGTTGAAAAAAGATTACAAAAAAATTATTAGGAGAGCGAATAACGATTACAGAAATATGATGTTAGCAAACCTAGAAAAAAGCAATCCGAAAGCTTTTTGGGATATAATTGATAAATTCCCGATGAGGACAGTATCTTTTAAGATAAGGCTAGTAATATCTCCCCTGATGACTGGGTGACTCATCTTATAGGATAATTGTCATCCCGGTATGAAACAGATGGCCTCAAAATTTGAATTTCTCGTGCATTAACAATGAGGATGAGCCCATTTCCTCTCATGTAGGGCTTCAGCAAGGCTGTGTCCTTAGGCCCATTCTTTTTAACCTTTTTATTAACCACCTGCCTTATTACATTTCCACTGAGAAATGTGATCCGTTGAGGGTTGGCAATAATTATATGAATGTATTAATGTACGCTGACTACCTAATTCTGATTTCTGAATCCGATTCGGGTCTTCAAGAATGTCTCCATAATCTTGAATAAATTGCCCATGGGCAAAGTGTGGTTTACCTTGAAAGCTAGAGGTTGTTTGGAGTAAGGACATTGCTTGAAAAAATCTTTTTAATTCGTGACTTCAAAGTTCTAGAAGTTTATATTGTATTTTATCTTTCTTAAAGAATTATTTTGTAGTCAAATAAGACCAAAGATAAACATTTGTTTATGGTCTACGTCCAAAATTTCGTAGGGTACAGATAGACGCGGCATTGGAAACTATTTTATATTTAAAAAAAATAATTTCACAATATGAAAAAATATTCAAATAAAATTCATATGATGTCACATATCAGAGGGTGGCTGAATATTGAGTCTTGGAAACGAAACCTCTTCCAATCAGGTGCGGATCCAGACTATCGCACATGCAGCACGTGCGGTAGTCGCAGTTTTCAAATGCCCTTGAAAAATTTATGTTTCGGGAAAAAAGTAAATAAAAGGGCACACAATTTGTGCGTCATAAAAAATAATTGCCTTTCTGTACAAGGCCTAAAGCGAAATGTGGATGAAATAAATTGCCCAAAATCATAAAAGGCAATCTAAGGCATTTTTTACTCAAAAGGGCACTATTCTAAAAAATAAATTATTGTCGCTCTATAAATTTAATCCAGAAATGGCAAATTTTGACCAAATATCTAAAAAAGGCTAAAAGCGAATTGAATGTGAAGACACATTTAGTGGCATGATACGATTGCACTCAAACTCAAACTCGCTCGCTGGGCATTAATACTGGCCCTTTTCAGTTGGTGCCCTTTTTCACTGTGCTGTAGTCACTGTATGGCCCTGGATCGGCGCCTGCCAATGTATGGCCGCGGAAGCTAAAACACCGGGGCGTAGTATTAGATCCTTTTGAATCCTGGAATTTACCGCTACAATATTCAGACCTCGACCTATACCTATAGTTTGCTGCTTAGTATTTTCAGGTCACAAGAAATTACAATTTCTTACAACTTCTATCAAACAGAAAACACAGCGCTCATCTTCTATGACGATTATTCAGTCTGTTATCATACAAAACGTGCACGCGCCAAGCAGCGTTACAGCATCTCCATATAGTAGTCTGTATGAGCGTGTGTTTGTGTGTGCAACAGTCTAATGTTTAGCACTCCCGTCCCGCGCACGTGGAGGCCTTGTGTAGTGAACGCTCGCTTCACTTCAATCTCAATCAATGGGTATTAAAACGAAACAATACCTATGGCGATATGTGAAATAATTATATTCTCACCAGCAATGAGCATTTAAAATTCGCACTTAGTCCAATGAAACGTTCGCCATAAATGGCTTCCCCATAATTATTTTAGTAGGGCCGGAATTCCCCGTGTATCCCAAAAACAGCCAATCACATTCGCTCGTAGAGACGACGCCCCCCAATCGAGGTCATTGCAATTTTATACGCAAGAGCTAAGAATTTTCCCGCCAAAAACAGTTTTTCGTCGAATTTAAACAGAGTTGACCATGTCATCGACGGAGGTTCGTCATGTCTTCAATCGCATCGATTATACGTCGTTTAACCCGAAAACCAATGCAAAAAATGCTCACATAAAAAAACGTACCGCGATTTTACATGAATTGGCTCAATGCCAACCTCATACTGCTGACAAAGGTAAACCAAAAATTTTGTGTGAAATGGAAGATGAAGGTCAATATCTCAAAAACTAAAATTATGATGGTTTCCATAGACAAGTGGCTGTTTTTGAATCATTAAATCAGTTTTTGAAAGTGGCTCATAGAATTGAGTTGAAATGTTAAGCTACCAGATAGTTTTTCTTTTTATTGTGGGTTTTTGTCTACAAAATTATGATCTTTAATAAGAGTGGTAAAGTACTCAAAAGGTTAAATTTTCACCTTGGTCATTCGGAATTATCGATTGTCCCTTAACTAGCATAAGTATCTTGGGTTCCATCTTACCTGTTCTGGTTCATTCACCTATGGTAATAATGTGCTGTGTCAGAAAGCTCAAAAAGTTATGTTTATGATAAAAAGATTTACTCGTTTAATAGCAATCTTCCATCGATGTTAAAATTATTTGATATGTGTGTAAAACCTATTCTTTTATATGCATCTGAACTTTGGGCAGTGTTCCATATAAATCTAAAAGGGAACGATAGCCCCCACAAGCTTGAAAAACTGTACGAAAACTTTTTGCCCAAAAAGCTACATACTAGATTTTGTAAATTTATCCTAAGCGTTGGTAAATATGCCTTGAATATAGGGGCGAAAGGAGAATTGGGGAGATATCCTCTTGCCATTTCTGCTCTTTGTCAATCCGTTTAGTACTGGCTTCTACTAAACGAGCAATCAGGATTAATCATATGGAAAACCCAATGACCTTGAAACTCACCACAATCATAGAACTTGTCGTGGACTACAATTTTGAAATTGATTATGGTAACAAAATATGCCTAGGTACCAATATGATAAAGAGATACTACGTTATTCTACTATTCAACACCCCCGGTGATCTTATAGAATAACCAATGACCTTAAAACTCACCACAATTACAGAAAATGTTTTGGGCTACAACTTTGCAATTGATTGTGGTTACAAAATATACTATGTATCAATATAATGTGGGAATACTAAGCTAATCCATTATCCAACGCCCCCTGGTGGAAATATACAAAAACCACTCGAAACTGACAACATAGAACGTGTCATGAGCCATAACTTTGCAATTGATTGTGGTTACACAATGTGCGTAGGTACCTATAGAAATAGACAATTGTGTATTATTCAATATTTACCTTTCCCTGGTGACAAGAACAAAGAATTGGGTGATTGCAATTCCATTTGAGATATATCTTATGACAGTGCTAATAAGAATCAAATATCAATCAAGATTATAAGTTAAAACCTGTTGATATTTTCCTTGAAATACTTTTTGGCCACAGAAATGTTCACATAGACCCAATGTTTTTTTTGCTGATGAGCCCCTTGGGGGATACAAATATAAGCAAAAGTTCAAATTAGTTAATCAAAACGTCTTAAAAATTTCCCTCGGAAACTTCAATAAAGGACCGTGGGTCCAGTAGGATCAACTGAGTACAATTTAGTTTCGAGCAAAAAAATTTAATTTGTTCCTGGATTTGCAATGACGTATAAACAGCTGATAAAGATGAAATCATCTTAGCATGTTCAACTTTGATGATATACATTGTAATGGGTTTTCCCTACGAGTCACAAATACATGGTAGAACAGTTCTTGATAATGATGTCACTGGGAAAGCCCTTCTGGAGGGATTTTCAAGTGAAGCCAGCATTTCCAAACAGCTTAGGGATGATGGATGAAACTTGCCATATCAATACCAATACCTATTTCCCTCCTAATGACAAAATATCAGGTGTGTATATCCATTGGTTACAATTTGTGCTACCAAGAGCCAACACAAAGTTACTCAGAACCATTCTATTAGGATCCTAAAAATGCGTAAAAAGTACTGATTTTGGCAAACAATGGCTGCCAGTCAGCCATCTTTATTTTGACTGGACCAGTTTTTGGGCTGAAGATGCGTCTAGGGTAGATACATGTGTAAACCAAAAATCAAGACATCACAATGAAGCATCTTTAAAACTTCCCAAAATAATTGGATTCCGTCTACAGATGGACGGATGGACGAAAAGTGAGCGCAACAGCCTGTTTAAGCATTTTTTGGCATGGTTAAAACAATTAGTTACAGGAGGTCCAGGCAAAATTGACTGTAATCCAGGCAATGAAGATGAAATTTCATACCATGAAAATTATTTCAAGATCTACGCTAGGTTGTATGCCCAGTAACTATCTCCTGTGACGCTCCAAGTTGGAAAAAGAAAAATTCTGCAGACAGAACTAGGGCTATCCCAAGCAATCAACTCACTCACATTCTCACTACGCTTAAATAAAGGTAAACCAAAAATGGCAAGATGATTGCCCTGGCAAAAGCTGATTTATCATAATTCTATTCAAGCTAGCACACAGATTGGTGGATAGAAAGAGAACCCAAAAGGGCTTAAAATCATTGCGAAGCAACTTACACAAACTCCAGGGTAAAATCCTTCCATTGCTGCAATATACAGTGGTGTGCATGTACTAGATTTATCTCCATCTGGATTCGCTCCGGCGCGTAACAACACACGTATACATTTTAAATGTTGTTTTTTCACGGCAACAAATAATGGGGTTTGATGTTTAATATCAAAGGAATTAACATCTGCTCCATAACAAATCAAATAGGTAACAACATCCGTATGGCCACCTGAAAATATCAAATTCAATTTTGAGAGAAAATCCAATCCACAGCTTTAATCCTCATTATGTAAGAATTTGCGACTGGTTCAATTTTTATGAGTAATTTCTAAGTGAAACCGGAAAGAAATTTTTTCATGAAGGGTTTTCAACATTTTGACTATGAACTTGTAAAGTAAATGGAAATAACTGTGTACATGCAATGCATGTTTCATCCCTACTATCAAGGTAAAACATCAGCAAGTATACTAAGTATGGCTACGCTCGCAGTCTGCTCTCTGCACAATCGCCAAGAAACCCCCATGAGATAGGCCAAGGAAATTGGCCATGCAGTACATGGTTTCCAACTTTGCATCCATAATTTAGCAAGGGTGTTTTGAGATATGATACACGGCTACATTTCAGAATAATTTTCCTTGATTCAGATTGATGGTTTGAGGTCATGCGACCAACTCCTGCCATCTTTGATTCGAAATAACCGTAAAAATTCCTGGAATCAAAGCCTGAAAAAATTGTAATCAGTTTTCTCACAGAGGGGTTTTAGCACGACATCCTGCCATGCTATAGCTACGGTACTTAGATGTGCCATGCTTTGAAAAATTCTGCCATGTTAAAAAAACGATTTGAGTTTTTGGAATAGTCAGGTTTTATTATCAAGACAGTATTAATCAAGGTGTTAAAGTTTCTAAGATAGTAAAGCCCAGCGACAGCTGGCGCATCTAACGGTGGCAATCTTCAATCAGTACCGAGCGACTTCACTGCAGTGAATGTATAAATGCGTCAGTAGTATAACGTCAATAATTGTATAAACATGTATGTATTTTTCAACTGAAAGTGTAAGCTAATTGGATAGGCTGTAGGCAATAAATTTGAAGTCATAATTTGAAGTAGTCACTAGCCACTCGCTATTAGATCCCCCGGTATATATACTTTATATCTCAGGCGTAGTAAGTCAAATGAAAAAAAATATGGGACCATTGAGACATTGGACTAATCAGATGTGAGACAAATGGGATCTGGAACGAATTGTGGGGAAAATGAGTAATTGAGCAGACGATATAAGAACAGTTTAAATAAGTACAAG
Organism: Tubulanus polymorphus; assembly: GCF_964204645.1. Taxonomy (NCBI): domain Eukaryota; kingdom Metazoa; phylum Nemertea; class Palaeonemertea; order Tubulaniformes; family Tubulanidae; genus Tubulanus; species Tubulanus polymorphus. The sequence goes on along the minus strand of NC_134030.1, from coordinate 16,468,328 downwards.
TAGTTCCAACCACATGACTGTTGGCAGAATGGCAGTAAAGAGATTTGCCACATGCATCAGTTTGCTATGCTCGGATCAAGCAAACAACTTTTCGCAGAGAAGTTGCTAAGTTGACTCAACTTCCTGATTTCTGTACTATTGACCCATATAGAAAATAAACATTATAAATAAACAATATATAAATAAGGACTGAATTTTGGTCAGTGTGAACTTTTCATAATAACTGACGAGAATGAAATCTTCGAAAAATTGATTATGGGCCTTTTGTCTGAACATATGTTCGTAACTTTAATACATCCCTGGAATGACGTAAAACAACTAAAACTATGAGTGACCCGTTAAGATACAGTACAAATTTGGTGAGAGCCTAGGTTTCATCGGAGGTTTTTCATTATCATACGGACCAATCAGGACAGAAGCTCCCAAGTTCTGCAGATTTGAGGCCAGTGCCGGTTACTGAATTTTGACTGAATTTAGCGACTGACATGGTTTTTAATAATTTCACGATAGGATTGCTTTAAGTAGCTTACAACTTCACTCAGACAAATCGCCGTAACGCGCGATTTACACCGTAGCGCGCGTTATCTTTAACTGATATATACACGCAGTGAACATGAGAGTATACGGTGATATCGCCTTCGCGACTGTACCCGACTGTTTTCAACGCGAATGCTCATCGCTGTGCCGCAGTTAAGCTAATAGAAATAATCAGGCTCCAAAACATATCGTACGTCAATAAAATTCTTCAATTAATGACGATAAAACAAGTATATAGACTCATCTCTAAAAATTCGATCATCAGTGTGGCAAACACGGAAGTAAATTTCCACATTTTGAAACCACATTTTCATCAGATATCTTGATGCAACAATACCTTATGCACAGGATATCAAAACTAAATGAATCATTGAACACATCGCACACAATAAATCGTTATGTCATAAGCCTCGAGTATCAGTATTCGCGCTAGAGATGATGATATCAAATGAGCCGCCATTTTGTTTGTTTGTTTAGCACCTGCAGATCCACCTCATTTACATATTCAACGAATGCTATGACGTCATTATGGAGTTCAAACCGGGTCAACACAAATTATATATAACTGAGATTTTGGGGGGTTTGGTCTTACCGAACAAAGCGTCGGATTTTGGGGATATAAAGTTCTTCTGATGCAAATAGCATTGAATTTTCACATGTGTAATTTTGACAGTTAAAGATGCTGCATAAAAAAACATGCTCAAATAAATCAAATTTATGAAATTTTTTGGTAAATTTCTAAAAAATATGAAACCCACGGTTTTCAACTTTGCACACCATTAAGACAGACAAATTAGGAAATATGGTTTTGTTTAATCTGTTCATTTCACCCATTAGTAGTGAAATTACAGGCTATTGAAATTGCGTTTGAGTGTGCTGAAAATAGCTTTGAGCATAGTGTATTGATTAAGCGAGCCAAAAACCCCAGGTGAGTGAAGAAACAAGGTGAAGAAACAGATGAAGCATTTGCAATAAGTACAGAAGACAGCGTATCAATGAAGAGTTCAAAACATGCCATTTTGATCAGAAAGTATATCAAAAGTTGGCCATCTTGAATCGTACAAGTTCCCAGAACAATACAGTTCTTTTTCATATCATCATACACATACCATAAAAATTTCATGAATTTATCTCTAACGGTTTTTAAGTTATAGTGTATACAGAAATTCCTGCGTTGAAAGTAGATGGTGTCGGCCATAATTGAATATGAGCATCAGGTGGGCGAACAAGAATATCAACTTATCTGCTTAAAAGCATCAACCATTGAAATTTGTGCGGTGATTTACACACGGCAATTGATTGAATAAATTGGACTGAATACAGATCACACAAGTAAACGCCTCACTTATAAACAACCTCATATATAAGCAAAAATTGCACGTGATAACAAATACTACACTGTTAAAAGTCTCCGTTTTTTTACGGAAAAAACCTTTGAATTCTCTACGTTTTTTCCGTATTTCATCGGAAATCCATCAAATCTGACTTGATTTTTGGCTAATCCGTCACCCAACGGATGAGATCAGTCAGATGCCAGATAATCACTGATAAATGGAAAATAGGTTATTTAACGTCGCATTCCACCAAAAACAAGGGACGCATTTTGCAATCGTATTGAATTTAATAAACTTTGAAGTGTACCTGAAAAACTGTTGGCCACTGATTATGGTTAACTTGACCATGGGTCTGCCCTGAAATTTTGTCTCCCATTGGCTGCAAGAATTGTAGTCGTTAAATAACGTTATACAGCTACCATTTTCTACATTGCTATGTTGAAAATATATGAACTGATCATAAAAAACACAATCTCGCATAAAATGTTTGTATCGGTAAAATTTGCGAATTAAAGGATTTGAACCCACTTATATTCTTGGTACGTTATTTCACAGAATTCTGAAAATCGTTTTTGATGACGTCGTTATCCAAATCGAGGTTCACCAGGATATTCGAAAGACAGGAGAAAAAGATTTTGAAAGGATCATTTGCAAAGACGATATTTTACAGTATTGGAGATTTATTTAATTTAACGACAAGTAAACAGCACGCATGCATTTAAATTTATCATAAGTATACCGCGATCATGAATGTAATGTGTTTGGAATTCATGACTTTTATTAGCGTCGATCAATTCAATTCGATTTTATTGCCTCATTATATACCATTGAATGACATTTAAGCCTGGCTACATGTCATGGATTAAATGAGTTTCTTTACAAATCGCTGTGGAGGAATGATAAAACTAGCATATAAGTACCACAGAGGGCATTGAATCCTTGTAGTAAAAGGTTTAAATTCATTATGATAGCATCATATAGGCCTAATGATAGTATTTAGTATAGTATACTTTTTAGTATGATAACCACACTCAGATGTGGTGAACGAACAATAAGATAACCAGAAAGAAACTTTCCATGATGGGTTTCTGTGTAATTGTTTCTGTTTCATTCACCGAACTCGCTGTCAAAAAGGCGATTCTCGATATAAATAGTAATGGGTTTTCCCCGCGGGATACCCGCTTTGGGAAAGGCACCTGAATCGATGCTACGAGTTCGAATCCCAATATTTAGACGTAATTTATTATTCTTTGAAATAAATTCTTAGAATTTCTATTTATGATAGGATGTGCAGGTTTTGATTTGGTAATGATGTTAATAAAAGTTAACCTCTTAAGGTATTGTTTTCTATCTATTATTTGTGACGGATTAGTTTCGATGCTCCTCACAACCCGCCCCACCACGTGTCACTTATTCACGGACGCGTGGATTGTATCATTTGTAATAGGGCTACCACATGAAAGAGTCCATGGCCTACCGTAGAATAGTAGGGCCTACCGATCACGCTATGTGCGATGAAAGTAGTGTTTGAATAAAACAAATTTTTAATGAAATAAACATTATTTATCATAATTAATCAATAGATCAGGTGCCGCCTAAATAATTGTTTGTTTCGTGAAATTTGTACAAAACTTTGCGACTTCGTCATGTCTTGTGACCCTGAAAATACTAGAAGAATCATCGGTAAGCTTATAAAACGGCGAGGTCAACATAGTAACAACAACTTCGGGGATTGAAAAAAAAAACTCAAAAGAATTATTTTTTATACTGATGAGTTATACTGATGGGGAGTAGCAACCGTCATTGACACCGGTTATTTATCCATTCACTATCAAATGTGACGAGCCCAATAAATGATTGCGCATAGATTCGGCCTCTCAGCATTTAGCACAGCAGTTCCGAGAAGTGTTAAAACCGATCAGCGCGCGCGCTATCTAAAACCGGTGCTAGTACGATCAATATCTACAGGTATATACGTGTTCAGTATTACACAGCGAGTACCAGTATGTTGATCGAGCGTCGTCGTAGCAACGCGCTATACAGCGGCTTGAACTAGCGAGTAATGTTAATCATCTTTTAACCAAATTAGAGCACTTATAACCATCGGAATCAAATATAAACCAAGCTGCACCATCTACATCAAGTAGAGAATACCTGTGTGAAATTACAGAATTGTCGGTTCACACAAACAGCTTAAATCGTGTCATAAAGAAACATCCACAGACGGACAGACAGACAGACAGACATGACGACGATGCCATAGATGGGTTCGTCTGACGACGAAACCCATCAAAAACCAACTATGTACAAATTAAAAGAATTTTAAAATCGAGAATTTTATTTATTCAAACGAAAATAATTTTAAAAGAAGCTTTTAATTTGTACATAGTGGGTTTTTATGTTAGTATACTTTTTCTTTTTTAGAGCATGTCTTCGCATAATTATTCTTGTCACGTTTGCAATAACGTTGCCAAATCACTCAAGGCGTACTGTCACCATTACTTATTCCACCGTAATGTAGCAAATTTGTTGTTTCCCTGTCCATATGTTCAATGTGGAGCCAAATGTGGAACATACGAATCCTTGAATATGCACATATCTCGGAGCCACACTGACTTCAGAAAGGCACATCGATTTGCACGACTCCCAGTTCTTGATACAAGTGTTCGGTGTACAGTTACAAATTGTGATTCAACATTCCAAACTGTAGATAATCTGTTACGTCATTTGAAAGAACACATCCATAGTGGGTGCAAAGTAAGGTGCCCCTTCAGTGATTGCCAGTATTCCTATTCTGTAAAAGGATCATTCGCTAGCCATTTGTCAAGAAAGCACATGACAAAGTTTGCTGCACCAGATTTGATTAATCAGGAATTATATGTAAATGGTCATGTTGAGGAAATGGATACCGATGGAAATGAAATTATTGATGACTCTGTTATTGAATCGGATAGGCCTACAGGCAGCAGTGATTTCGAATTGAGTTGCCATGAGTCTTTATTCCTTGAAGCAATGAGCTTGTTTTATTTGAAACTCCAAGCAAAATTGTTAGTCCCTGAATCAACAATCCAATTCATTGTTACTAAACTAAGTAATTTGTATCACATGGACTGGAAATTTTTGAAAATTCTTTTAGAAACCAAATTACAGGAAACAACTTGGAAACAGAAACTGTTAATTCATTAATCAATGAAGTGTAAAATTCAAATATATTTCTGAAAGTAATGGATAAAGATCAGGGTCCATTCAGGACAAGATTTTGTAGGGAAAAGTATTGTAAGAGTGAATATGACTATGTTGCTCCCATTAGGTTACACGTTGGATATGATAAAAATTATAAAAGTGTATCAGCTTACTATATTCCTATCCAGGAAATACTCTTCAACTTATTTAATCATGATGAAAGTGTAATACATCAATATAGAAATCCAGATATTTCCCCACATCAATTAATCCAAGATATTCATGATGGCCATCTGTTCAAAGATAGTCAATTTTGCAAAGACAACCCTTCTGCTATACACTTGCTTTTTATCAGGATGGATTTGAGATAGTTAACCCTTTGGGGGCAGCAAAAAAACATAAACTTATTGCTGTGTATTTCACAATTGGTAATTTCTATCCTTGGAACCGTTCTAGAGTTGACACAATTCCATTGTGCATGTTAGTTAAGGAAGATGTACTAAAAGAATTTAAATCAGAAGTTGTGTTTAGAAAACTGATAGATGATTTAAGATATCTAGAGAATACAAGTCTAGAAGTTAATGGCGTCGGTCAAGTTTTATGTTCTGTGCATTGTATCATCGGTGATAATCTAGGCCACCACTTCATTGGTGGGTTTTTTTGAAACCTTTAGTAGTACTAAGCACATATACCGTTTTTGTTTTTTTGAAAGTCCTGATCTACAAAAGGGTAATTTTCTTCCAAAAGGTTTACGTTCAATTAAAAGTTACAATGGTGCCCTGAAATATCTTGAAGATAATCCAGAGCTACAACATTATTTAGGTATTAAATCAAGTTGCGTTTTTAACAGTCTTCAGAATTTTCATGTTTGCGCTCCGAGATTGGCTCCATGTTTATGCATGACATATTTGAAGGGGTGTTAACATATGATATGGGGCTTTATTTAAAATATCTGATTTAGACAAAAAAATGGTTTTCTTTGGAATTTTTAAATGAAAAAATCAAAGCTACAAAACTTCATGGACATGACGCTAGTTGTCGTCCGAGTACAATAAAAAAGAAATTTGAAAAATTGGGAGGTAGTGCCCTTCAAAACTGGAACTTTCTACAAATGATTCCCTAGTTTATTAGAGATGTTATTGTAGATAAAACTGATAGTGTATGGCTTCTCCTACTTAAATTAAGAGAAATTGTTGAACTTGTGTGTGCACCTAGAATATCACTGAGTAGGTTGTCATTCATGCACGATATGATAAATGAATATTTAGGGGAACGAGTAAGACTGTTTCCAGATGTAAAATGACGCCCTAAACACCATTACATTACTCATTATGCAGATCTTACATATGAATTTGGGCCACTAATAAGACTTTGGACTATGCGCATGGAATCAAAACATGCATACTTTAAAAACTGTGCAAGGCGATTTCAGAACTTTATCAATATCGAAGTAAGTCTTTGTGAAAACCACCAGCTTCTGCAAGCGTTCTATTCTGTTGGTTCATTGTTTGCATTAGATTTTGAAGTCTGTTCTCAGAGTGTTCACTTTTATAAAGATCTATTTTGTGACTCTGTAAAAAAAATGTGTTGGCAACATTCCCTCCGTGGACCAAAATTTTTATTGTGAGAGAGTGAAGTTTTATAATATGGATTATGCCAAAGATATGATATTAGTAATCGTCAATGGCATTGATGGCCTAATTTGTGGAAAAATTGAGTTTATCAAGATAGCCTCCTCTGGGGTGTATGAACTCAAAGATCTAGAGTGCCATAGATGTTTACAAATGTGTCAAGTCTGGGACTATTATCCATTATTTGTATATCAAATGAAAATCGATGGAAAACTAGGAGACATAATTATACTCAAGCATGACATACCATATTCCTTTGGTAAGAACATGTTTGTTTCAGAAAATTACATAAAATTGTAATAGTATATCTGATAATCTCAAATAGAGCATTATAACATTTGGTTTTGGTGGGCCTAATTATCATTACAGATGTTTGTCAAAGTTAAGCATGAAAACCGAAAATTTCCCATTAATTGTAAGGGATTTGACGATTTCATTACGTCTGGTGAGTTTGTATTTCGAAAAAAAATTGTAATGTTAATTGTAATGTTAATTCTATATCGGTTTCAGATCATTATTTAGTTTTGAATGCCTGATTACAGTTCTCAAAAAGCTTGATTTGGAGTTTCATGATGAACGTGTATATTACCAGTTACCAGATGGGACAGAAATTGACGAAGAATATTTCAATTTAGTTGTATTGACTATGGAAGATCAATTGGTGGTTGTTAAATTAGAAGAAAATGGTAGATCATGTTCTCCCTCTTTTAACTGAACTAATTAGGTCCACCATTGATTACTAGCTATATATTATATATGTATGTATGTATATATTACATTGTATATTGTAGCCTGTTTGTCTCCATCACATTATGAAGCAGACACGGTCATATTGTCAACACCTCCACCATCCAAACAGTCGAAATATCAGAGCTATCACACTCTCAATCATCAACTGAGCAATCGCCATTTAGCCAAAAACTCATGCAAGTCCCATGGATGAAATTCCTGATAACTTGATATCAATCCTTGATAAAAATAATCAAAACAAGAGGTGCATGGGCCTTGAAGCATTGGTAGATTATACTGTGGTATTAAGTGGTTATAATGTTTTACATCCGCCGGCAAATCTTCTATGACGAATCTTCTATGATTAAAGGTCTATTTGTCTAGTACGATTTTATTCCTGAAAATGAATTTATTTTCTGCCGAACGATTTAGCCTAGGCTATTTGTACTGTTAAACCACAATAATGCGATTCTGTTAAAAAGACGAAACTAGTTTATTCTGATGTTTTCCATCATGTCCCAGCCAAGATATTTTTATCAATCAAGATTTGGATACAAAAACCCATTTTTACGAATGAACTGTTAGGCCTCACTGAATAATGAAAACAAAAACAGAACGATTGTTCTGAGTGCAATTGCAAGACCCTCTGATCTTAGAGCTCCAAACTCTGATGCATGTACACATGCAAAACGTCGCAGAGAGCGATGCCGGCGTTGGTGTCACTGAGGCCGACTGATGATTGTTTGTTTGTCTTTTTGTTTGTTTGGCTTTACGTACGTCGTTTGGATCTTGGTTTCCCAAGACTATTCCTATTGGATTGTTCATTTAACCTCACGACGGTACGGCCTTTGAAGTATTGCCCGCACACTGTTCGCAGCCAGCAGGACTCGAACCCACTTGTAACTCAGCATTGATAGTTGATTCAACAGCATCACGCCTTATCTCACTGAGCTACCGAGGCCACTCGATTCAATTCCAAAAAAATACAGCAGCGGCAAATAACCATCGCAATATTGCAATTTACGACAAACAACGCGTAAATTCAATCACTGTTGTTTAACGCATGGAAAAGATAATAAAAGGTATTTTTTCCCGGCGCGCATTACAAAGCGAATCTCTGCCGAGTGCGTAAGAGGGTGCTACCGCCTTATGAGTGCGCAGCAGGCGGGTAGGGCGTCCTTAAAAGAAAACTTATATTAGAATATAGCCGAATCGAATTTTACAATGTCAGTCAACTGATTGATAATACAACATGGTTTTTCTCGGCGTACTTAACAATGATATTTTCCTCCAATAAACAACTCTGGTAAAATTGAATAAAATGATCTATCTTTATTGGTGATATCGTATCATGGTGGTAGCCTACAGTTTACCGTTTGATGTTTTGTGTCATCATGAAATGGTTTTAACTTTAGTAAAGGCGTTCCCGCACGATCACATACGGGTTTCAGTCACGAGTAGGCTGCCGTTCCACTGCTCTAGAAATACGTATTCTGACGCTGAGAATTAATCCCAAATAATCCCATGGATACTGATAGTTGGAATAACAGTGATATCCAAACACTGTGATATTTATAAACGATAATGAACGAGAAAAATGCGATCGAATAACTTTTTGGACCATTAAATCAGAAATCTGGCGACGCTATGTTGTGGGGAATAATTGAAACATTTTTTAGTCATTTTCAGCTGTTTCTAATGTTTTACGTGAACAGAGTGACAATTTGAAGTTACTATGAAAATGAGAAGAGTCGGCGCTATTTTTTCGTACTACTATTTTCGATCCATTTTACTAGCATTGGCATGACGTCATAGACGTCAACCAATGCTAAAAACTTACCGATTGATAAAAAAAGTAGGCTAAGGTTTTTGAAATCTGTGTTCACGAATATCTTTTGCATTGGAAGAAAGCAATTTAGAGAAATAAGTCTGAAAATTGTGTCCAAATATCCAAATGCATTCAAAAAAGTAATCGATGGGGTTCAGATGAGCAATGGAATTGAAGAAATCATTTTGACATTGGAAGCCTTTCGAGATAATGAAAACAGAGGTGATGAAGACAACCGAATCCGACTGTGGTTGCTGAACCACCCCCTGCTGTTGCTAGTGACATAAAAGATGAACTCAAAGCTATGAGTCTTGTATTGCCTCATGATTTGAAGAAAGCTCATGAGCTCATGGACAAAGAGTCAATGAGAGAGCTAATCAAATTTGATTTGAAAAAATTGTGTATCAGTGAGTTTGTTCTAGGCTGGCCATTATTCATGATTGAAGACATTTTCTTAAACTTTTTTGAAAAAGAATTTGGATTGGACTTAAAGGAAAGGTTTGAGAGAATTAGTAAGACAAGAACGTGTGAACTGCATGATTATATGATCAAGAACAAAGGCAAGGCCAAAGATTCATTTCCTGAAGGCCTAGATAAGGATTCTGATGTTCAGCCATATGCTGCTCTCTGGCTATTGTGCCATCACTTCGCAGAAAATATCGATTCGCTGATATGTATGAAGGTAAAAATTCTTCTTTTTTCATATACTATGATTCCGTTTAATGTTTCTATTTGTCAAGATAATTTGTTGATTGATGATCTTATTTATTCATAGATTTTCGTTGTAAAATGTTGTTAGATGTTTGTTGGTAAATCCTTTCTTTAGGGTTACAAGTGGACCCAGTTCCACAATTCATGTCTCGGTTAGACTTTTAATTTTCAATTACGTGGTAATTAACTCCCGAGTCCCATTGATTCTACCTGTAACTGTTGAACTGGATCCTGATAAATCGAGTTTCAGGCTAAAAAAATGCTACATTATTTCTCCTAATCGGCAGGGTCACTTTTGTAAACTACAATAAAATTTGTAATCAGTTCACTTCTATAGCGCCTCTGATTATGATTTAAAAAAGAATAATGTACAGGGTAGATAGGTGGCCGGCCAGGTTAACTATTATCTCAACAGAAAGAGAAATAAGGTATCAATCTTTCAGCCTAATCATAGGTATTTAAGCCAAATTCAATTTCAGATTATGAATGAGTTGCTATTTCACTATGTAAACACCAATAATTACTTGAATTGTGACGAAAAGGTTCCTGCAAAACTTATATATCCATTTCCTCCCAATCTTACATATCCGATGAAAAATTGCTGGCTAGAATACCTGAACCACATTATACGTTTATTCATAAAACATACTTTAGAATTATTGCTGTACAGTAGTACTGTAGTTTTATTTTTCCTTTGCAATTTAATTTTCCATTCTTTTTCAGGACAGCATGCCTACCTTTCATGACAATATGACTACATATATTGTTTCTGTGGGTACGTATAGTAAATACTAATCATTTATGAATCACTTATCTATGTAAATTATATATGCAATTATCAGGGAAGAAAAATGGACTCTTCAAAAGAAAAAGCCTATGCAAAGCCATGTTGACAGTTTGAAATTCTAAATTTGAAAAACATGATTATAATTCTCATGTAAATGAACCGAAGTAACTATTATGACGATTACAGAAAACTCAAAGCATTCATATTTCATTTGTTCTCTAGTCAACAATCACTCCAAGCTTAACCCCTATAACTCTACCAATAAACACTTTGCTTTTTCAGGTACTGAACATCCATTTGGAAATCGTCATTTCAGTCTGTTTATAGATGGGAAATGTGTGCCAAGGATGATTTGAGATCTCAATGTTGCTGGATGATGCTTTTTGCATCATTTTTTGTTATGAATTTTGAATTCTCAGAGGCAGCAGCGCTATCTTTGGATTACTTCCAAAGGTAACTTTTTCTTAATCCTTTTAACGAAGCCATGCAATCTTTCCAAAATTTCTCTGTTTTGGTCAAAAACTTGTTTTATTTTTAATTGCAGGTTAATCCTCAAATTCCAAAACCAGGATTCTTCTAAAGTCCTGATAAAGAAGAAGCGTAAAGCTGGAATGGTGATTAACCCAAAGGTCCTTGCTCTGGCTGAAGCGGTGCTGATGTAGATTCTTCCAAAACAACTATCGAATTGATGGACTCATGAAGCGGACCCATGAACTTTATAATTTTTAATTTTAATTCCTAACAAAAAGTAAGTTCCACCTAAAAATTCTTCATATTTTCTAAGGCTCTGTGCAAAAATTGGGGTATTCCACTCTTTCTTGTTTAATTTATGAATTGAATGAGAAACCCCATTTTCAAAATTCATCTGATGTGTGAATCTTGTAAATGGATTCATTTAATTCATAATTCATTAAAAGGTGGTGGGTGACCAGAGTTTTACCACATTGCCCTTCTAATACTCATAATCAAAAATTGGTTTTAAAAGAAATTAATTATGCAGGAATTATGAGGAATCATTTTGGTGGAACATACTTTATGAGGTGTTGTTAATTAAGTCATTTCAGTTTCATATTTGCCGAAAGAAATATTCATTACCTGATTATTTCATGAAAATTAGTTTTTTATGGTATTATCTTAAGGGTAGTTTGTGTAACTCTAATGTTTCTACTAATACATTAGCGCCTATCCAACACGAATTCATTAAGTTTGAATTTGAATATCATTTTCAGTTCATGATATTATATATCATCCATCATTCTCTTGATACATGGGCTAACTTGAAATAGAATTCATTCGCATAATCAATTCGAGTTTGCAGGCTCTATTGTAGTTCAAAACAAGTTAAATTTATGGATCAAAAATATTGGTGAATGTAATTTTTTTTTGTTGGTATATATGATATGTATTTGAGTTTCACTATACTATGTAGTATAAATAGTTGAGAATATTATATTTCCTGTCTTGAATATAATTGTGTGAACATCCACAATATAAATCCAAAAATAACAGTTATTGTTTTATTCTAACGTTTCAGGTGGAATACTTCCACCCATCATCAGAGATTAATTTTAACTTGAAATAAATCTCTGAAGATGGGTGGAAGTATTCCACCCGAAACGTTAAAATAAAACAATAACTGTTGTTTTTGGATTTATATTGTGGGTGTTCACGCAAAAAAGTATTCCCTGAATTTGGCCACTCAAATAATTGCACTTATCAGCATTTCTTGAAGCAATGAGTTTTTGTTTTGTTTTTAAGTGCAAACTAAATTGTGCGTTTTCTAAATCAACAATGTATTTCATTGTTACTGAACTAAGTACAACATGTAATTTGTATATGACATGGACTTAAAAAGCTAAATGACAGAAAACGTTTAACCTAGAATAAGAAACTATTAATTCATTAATCAAGTAATGGATAAGGATCGATGTCCATTCAGGACAAGATTTTGTAGAGAAGAGTATTATATCTTGGTGTGGATTTGGTGTAAATTTGAGTATTCCCATTTTGGGAGTATGATTACTTTAACAGTTTTAATGGGTCAAGTTTGAAAGTCTTTTTATGTTTTTATCAGCATATCAATCAAATCAATGAAGTCATTTGATAAGTCAGTTAAATGTCAAAATTGATCTTTATTCCATCAATCATTATGCCTGAAGGCTACCGGTATATTAGATTACATCAACTGTGGGCTTTTAAGGGTGAATATGTTTTTGCACAAGTAATTGGTCTATGCCTATCAACAGATTTATTTATTAAGTCTACAAGTAAAACATATGTTTTGCTAAATTATATTTTATATTATTTTTGTTTCAATGAGATAAGTCTAAAAATGGTAAATTCTTCACAAAAAAACTTATGTGTGCAAACAGCATAGTAATGACAACCTGTGCTTAATGATTGAAGTGTCAATTATCAGTATTGCAGGGGCGTAGCCACCGGTGCGACAACTGCGACATATGTCGCACCTATAATTGAAAAACCCATTATGCTAAAACGTCATAATAAACGTTATTCTGTATTTACATGGGGGGGGGGGGTCAAGTTCTTATGAAGATGTCAGTGGTGCTAATACGGAGGCGTTGGTAATGCACTTGAGATTTTCGGTGTAGGCCACATCCAGCCCAGTGATTCAAGCGAGTTTTGTTTATAGTGTTTACGCACAGGCACTTGAATATGGGCTTTGATAATGGATAAATATTTAATAATTCACCAGCGATACGTTGTTCCTACTTCGATAATCCGCCATGTTTTATAATGTTTTACCCATGATGTAACGCGCGCCCGTCGTTTAACTATACTATACAGAAAGGCTGGAAACGATCCTATCTCTGTAATGCTTGATGATTGATGATTCTGCTCAAGTGCCGTGACATGGAAACCGAGAAAATCGAGAGAGTACGGTATTGATGTACAATAAGCTAACATTAGTTTACTACGTATTCATCAATAAATGGTCAATAGCAGATCCAGCCTACCACTTATATCGAGGGGTACTCAGGTTTGCCCTTCTATTTTTCTAGTTCGTGATTTTGACAGGCTCTTGTACTAACATGAATGTTTTATTCCGGGCAAGTATTCTGGAAGTAGTATAGAAAATGGTCTAAATGAATCTAAACGAAAATAATTAACTTCAAGGGGGATAGATTTTATGCCCCGAGCCTTGAAAAATCAAAATTTTCTGGGGGAGTGCCCCCTGGTCCCCCGTTTTGTGCTATGATATAGTTGCCCTTCCAGTTCAGCAGGACTCAGAAACCGCTCTGGGATGGTGAACCATCTGGATCCGTCCCTAGACCAAAGATAACCTTAGAGGCATTATATTATCTACAGATATCATCAGAACGCATCTCATCAGAACGCATCTCTGACGTTTTAATGTTCAAAATTTCCCAAACCCCCCTTCTAGACATCGCGTCTTCGGCGCTCGTTTGGATATGCGCTCCGGATTGTTGCACGATTGAATTTTAGGTGGCTACGCCCCTGTATTGGTTATTAGTAAATGTTTGTGTGAAAACATTTTCATGCATATTGTACAACAATACCTCATGTGTAAATGTGTTAAAAAGTTGTGAAATTGTTTTAGAACAAGGTTTGTTTTTTTAGAGTTTTTAATCGACCAATGTCTCACAATTTGTGATAATTAAATTTTTTCTAAAATTTATAATAAGTGTAATATTGTTTTTGATATAGGCCGGAAATATCTTTCGTTGATTATGGTTTGTGTTACCTTGGATGTGCTTTAGGGCAAAATTGCAAAATGTTTTTGATGTGTATCAAGATATTGGATATTCGCAGATATATTTCGGAATTCCGGCAATATATGAACCGGATGTAATTGTTAATTAACGGAATTTGAAATCCATTAATTAACGGAATTTCTTCCCATTTTCATCGGTAAATTGTGGGCATGAATTCTGTTTCTCAACGGTCCAAAATCTGTTATTTAACTGATCCATCCAGTTCATGAATTGCCGGATCTTTTATGTTGAATATCGGAAAAAATCTTAACAGTATATATAATGGCAATACCAAAGCACTAGAGGCTTTTGGTTTTATTCAAACCCCTGCGAAATGACAGAGAGAGGAAAATACAGAACAGGTAAAATCAACAGTTAGTGCGTCATCTCACAAACACAGGGTATCTTTTTCTAGACGTTAGTTCAAAAGTTATCCATGATTGCAGTGTGAGAATGAAAAGTCAGGTTAGCAGGCCTTTTAAAATTTAACTCTTCACATGCGGGCAGTGTGCTAAGCACACTATGCTCAGACAGTTCAACTGGGCGGGGGGTGTGCTAAGCACACAAAGTTCATTATAAGCTATGTAGATGGCATACATATCAAGCACTGTACTCTATATTACTTGCGTTATCACTGGCTGCCCTAAGCAACACTACACGCATGCTTGTGTATAGATTGGCGGCACATGCTAGGAATTATAACAGTGATGAATCGCTAGTACTAGTCACGTGGTGATGATGTATGTACAGTGTTCCAAGTTCAAGTCAAGTATCTGGCTATTACAACAACAACTAACAATAACTCCCAGATAGCAACCTTAGATAATAATGATTGACATTGCAGTTCTTTTGAAATAGAAAGCAATTTCATCTTCCCCCAGTTACTGGTGGCCTGTTTCAGTAACACAAACAAAATCATAAATTATCAGCAGTACAAAACATATAAATACGACACAAAGTAACGTCCCTGCAACCAGTTTCATTCGAGATGTCTTCAAGTAAACGTGTATTTTCCACGGATGACGTATATTGTATTGGCAACGCCAGCTTTTCTGATGGCGACAATGATCTGAATCTGACGAGCCAGTGAATATGCCAAAAATGTCTTCAGAATCGTCTGACACCAGTGACGAAGAACCGCAGATACCAGATAACCCAACCTTCAATCGTTGGTGTGGATGTGGCAATGGCCGTGGGTGCCCTCGTGGACCAGATCGTAGTAGACGGCCAGTCACGGACAATAATTTATTGTGGTCCAACGTCTCGGAAAGAGACCCTGGGCCGTCTCTTCTAGGGTTTAACCCTTTCAATACCACATGGAATTTGGGGGTTTATAAGAGTATATTTGAGGCTTCATAGAATAGTTACCACGGTACCTGACATAGAAAAATTATATAGCATGTTGTTGATCACTTTTGGGCCGACGAAGTAGACATAAATAATTTGGATATAAGTGAACTTGAGGTCAAGGTCACATACTCCAAGAAGGCCGCCATGAAAAAAATTCTCGTTTCAGATAAACTGCTCAGTCTCCCAGGAAAATGCACTGATCTATTCAATTTCAACTGAAATTGTATGCCATATATCCTTACTTTATGTTGTAAAAATTTCAAGGCAATAGACCAACTAATTTATTTCTCCACTCATTTACCCACTTTTCCACCGATATGTCCAAAGGCCAGATGTAAGGGGACTCATTGGGGTAAAATTTCAAGCCTCAGAAAATTGTTACCTATGTTTTTGACACTGATATATTATATACCATGGTGTTGATTTGGGCTTACAAATAAGACAAATAATTTGGATATATGTGACCATGAGGATGGACAGTTTCTGGTTCTTCTTTATTGTTGTTGGTGTCCGTTGCCATGACCACCGAATCAACAGGGTCTAAAAAAATTGTCACTGATTTCATTTTCATCATCAAAATCAATGCCGGTACTAGACCTATTTTCTAACTAAGTCTCATCATCAGAACTACTGCAGTCATATTCGTTGTCACTCTCAATTTGTTCACTTCCAAATTCCAAGTCACCAACATCTCTGTCAGCTATTATAGCAACTTGCGCCTAAAAAATTCTTATAGTACAAACATATATATATTGCATATCATTTTCATCAGCCTAATCTAAGCTTTACATTTACTCGAACCAAAATAACTTTAGATGCAAATCTTAACTAAATTATATATATATTATAAACATTTTATTACAAGATGGCTGAATTATCTTTGTTTCCCCAGCTCAGACTTGTTGGCACCACACTATTTTAAAAAGTTACCCATGAGGAACTATTAGACAATAACCAATTAGCTAGCATGTTAATTGTTGATGACAGTTTGCCCCAACTCATCTGCCTAGAAACTTGAGTAGTTTCGATTGAAACAACCAATCAGAGCGCTAGAAATCTAATTACCCGTGGGCAGGGCCAAACTGAGAGAGTCCTGATCTAGAATAATTTCATCAGTCTCTACAGTGCCACCGATCGAAGAGGAATAAATCATTATAAACAAATACAATAGCAATCTTATATCTTCTTCAGGTGAGTTAAATAATATTTTGTAAACTTATATTTATCAATCAATCGAGTTAAAGTTATAGCTGCCACAAATATTGCATCGACTATTATTATTATTATTAGTACTATATTACGATTACTTAGATTATACGCTTAAACTGAATAATAGTTCAATTCAATGTAACAATCTGTATTTATATTTATCTTGCTTGTATTATAATAATTTCATCAGTCTCTACAGTGCCACCGATCGAAGAGGAATAAATCATTATAAACAAATACAATAGCAATCTTATATCTTCTTCAGTGTCAACTTTCAACAAAGTTCCGTATAATAGATGGTGGATGAACCGACGGCAGATCAACGGTACCAGCTACTACGTTCCCTATGCCGCAGCCAAGCACACACTTGACTAGATCACACAGCAGACAAAATATTCGTCCGACTTCACCACAGCTACAACCACAATCGCCACAACAACCGCCGCAACCACAAGCAACGTCAAGTACACCGGATACAGCAGAACCAGCAGCATTCATCATGGACCCAAAAGTACCGAGATTACCAGTGTTCGAAGGTAAAAATGCCAATATATGGTGGTCACGATGGGATGGATACGCCACTGCAAACAACTACACGGATGGCCATAAGCTCAAAAACTTCCCTGGGTTCCTAGGAGATAACACATATGTCTGGTATATGGGCCTCGGTGACGAAGCAAGATCGACGTGGGCAAATTTGAAAAAAGCATTCGAGAAAAGATATTTGCCCCAGCGAATCAATTTGAACTTATTCAAAGACAGCCAAAAGAATGAATCTGCGCATGAATTCATGGACCGTATACGGGAGCAAGCCGTAGACTCGAAACTGAGTGAAGAAGTCTTACTTCAAATAATATTGAGAGGTTTAAAACCGGAAATACAAACGCAGATCATTCCATTAAACCCTAAGACTATGGACGACTTAATCGAGAAAGTAGAATTGGTCGAGTCAGTTGCTGTTCCTAAAGCACCAATTAATTCCACAACTGTCGATAGTCTAGTAGCAACTATAAGTGAACTGTCGAAACAAATCGCTGAAATGAAATCGACGTCCGTTTCTAATAATGACGTTAATGCGATAAATACGCCGCAATATAACAGTAGACCGATAACCGGCCGAAACGAACAGACGACCTACAATCGTCAACCTACCGGACCGCAGCACAGACAGCAACAACAACAACCGAATTACCGGAATCAATCAACACACTACCATCCGCGACAACATCAACAACCACAATCACAACAGTACCAACATCGAGATGGTCCACCTCAGCAACATCGACAGAAACCTTGTAGAGGATGCGGAGCGGGTAAGTCATGTTTTCCACGCGATAGGTTATGTCCTGCCTGGCGACATTTGTGCCAACGTTGTCAGAGATACGGTCATTATGACAACATCTGCGGCAACCCCCAGAACTATTACTAGGGGTGCGCGCCTGTCCGTAAACCCTGTGTTTCTTCGGATGGGCACCACACAGCCAACATTGCCCTGACAACTGAAGCATCGATGTCTGGCAACACCATTTTAGTCAAAATTAATAATGCATCTCAAAATATCAGAGCACTGGTAGATACTGGTGCCTCCGTTTCTTGCTTAAGCCAAGCGATGCTTTCGAGACTTGAAGTTCCTAACTCTGCTATTGATCGAGCAAGCATTGAATCAGTTAGCGGAGTTGGTGGACAGAAAATTAACGTGCTTGGTAAAATTAATTTGGCAATTAAAATTCAAGGTGTTGCTTTTCATCACGACTTCATTGTCTTGCCAAGTTGTCAATATCCAATTATACTCGGTGATGACTTTTTACTTCACCGCAGTGCAAAAGTTAAATATTGGCACAATACACGCACATTAACGCTTAGCAATGATACAATTATAGCTCCTATCACATGCAGTAATGCTGGATTAGCTCGCACCCTGAAACATGTTAAAATCCCAGCTAGATCTGAGATCGGCATTCCGTTAAACCTAACTCGCATTCCCGACGTGGTTACCGCTCATATACAGCCACATCCAAACCTTAGGTCAATGCTATTAGCTGGATCACAATGTGTCGTGCAATCATGTAGAAATACAAACCCGATTATGAGCATAATTAATCCAAACGATTACTCAATTGCGATACCGCGTAATAATGTTGTGGGCCTCGTGGCTGTAATTGACCCTGAAGATGTAATTTCATTAGATGACGTGTCTCCTCCTAGTTCCGATACAAATTCTAAAAGCAAACCAGTTCAAAAACAACCCGTAAAATTCAATATGCCATCAGAGGAAGACATGACATCCAATGAGCGAGAACGTCTACAAGAATTTTTAAACCAGAATCGAGACTTATTTTCTGATGATTTAGATTCATTAGGTAGAACTGAACGCGTAGCGCATAAAATAGAAACTCTTGCTGACCAAGGGCCAGTAAGACTCCCGCCATATCGACAAAACCCAGAAGCTAAAGAAAATCTCAGTAAAATATTAGATGAACTCTTACAGTCTAATATATGTGCACCGAGCACTTCTAATTGGCATAGCCCTGTGGTCCTTGTAAAAAAGAAGAACGGAGAATGGAGATTTTGTGTCGACTATAGAAAATTGAATGCTATCACCAAACCAATTAACTTTCCTTTACCAAAAATCGATGACGCAATCGATGCTGTAGGCGCGGTCGATGCAAAATATTTCACTTCTCTTGATTTATCCAGCGGGTTTTGGCAAGTACCAATGGACCCTGAAACTAGACACAAAGCTGCTTTCATAACGCATAATGGTATATTCGAATGGAAAAGACTACCATTTGGTCTCAGAAATAGCCCAATCACATTTCAAGCTCTTATGGCTGATGTTTTGAGAGGGGTAAATTTCAAAATCGCACTCTGCTACGTCGACGATATCCTAATTTTCAGTCCAGATTTTGAAACTCATTTGAAAGACCTAAATGAAATCTTCAATAGGTTACACAGAGCAGGCTTAACTCTCAAAGCATCTAAATGTTTCTTTGCAATGCCATCAGTTCGTTACTTAGGATACATTATGTCGCGCGAAGGTTTTCAAACTGATCCGGAGAAGACTAAAATTATCAATTCATTCCCAGTTCCTACCAAACAAAAGGAAGTGCGTAGTTTCTTGGGTTTGGCTAATTTCTACCGTCGCTTTGTCAAAGGCTATTCTCATATCGTGGCACCTCTCAATAGATTGCTTCACAAAAACACACCATTCACTTGGACTAAGGAATGTCAAGATGCCTTCGACAATATGAAACAGGCACTAGTTTCGGCTCCAATCCTAGCTTACCCTGACCTTAACAAACCATTCGTGCTCACTACTGATGCTTCCACAAACGGAATAGCGTACATCCTGAGTCAAGTTAAAGAAGATAACAAAGAACACCCTATAGCGTATGGTGGTAGAGCCCTTCGACCAAACGAACGTAACTGGAACACATCTGAACAGGAATGTTTAGCCGTCGTAGAAGGCATACAGCATTATAAAGAATATTTGACCAACCAACCTTTCAAAGTTATTACTGATCATATCGCCTTGAAATGGTTAGCTGATGTTAAACACGATAAGAATAGGCGTCTCCATCAATGGTCTCTTCTATTACAATCGTACAATTACCAAGTCATTCACAGACCTGGTGTTAACAATACCAACGCAGATTGCCTATCTCGCATACCAATACCAACTACAATCGCTACACCTGTAAACACCATGGCTGCCTCTGACCAAATGCTACATTCGACTGAACATAAACTTGACGATCAGTCATCTCATGAAATCACTTTCTTCTATGACTCTGATCCGTCACCTCCTATCATAGCTACACTGACAGGTGCTGTCGACCCTGTACAATTGCCACCATGATCCGCATCTGTGGAACAATTATCTGCTGATCAAGATGCATGCCCCGATTTCAAGGATATCAAAACCTACCTAACCACGAATTCTCTGCCTGACGATAAAAAGCAAGCTACTAGAATTAGTATACAGGCTGAACAATACACAGTAATCGACAATGTTTTGTTTCACTTCTATCAGCCTCGAACGCAGAAGAAACAAGGCCGCGTTATGTATCGTCAATTAGCGCTACCGACAAATCATCGGGAAATGGTTTTGAAATCGTACCACTCCACCCTTATAGCGGAGGTCATTTTGGCATTGATCACACATACGCAGCAATTCGTTTGAAATATTACTGGCCAAATATGTACAGAGACGTTAACAACTACGTACTATATTGCGGACCTTGCCAAACATCAAAAACCAATCGTAAAGCTAAACCTGCACCGCTACACCCACTGCCTGTCACAAACACATTTCAACGGATTCATGCAGACATTTTAGGCCCTATTCCTGAGACAAAGGAAGGTTTTAAATACATTCTTTTGGTAGTTGACAGCTATTCCAGATGGCCAGAGGCTTTCCCCCTGAAAACTCAAGATTCAAAGGAAGTCGCTAAAATACTTGTCAATGAAATCTTTACACGTTACGGCACTCCAAGATCGCTCATCACGGACCGTGGAGCAAACTTCTGTTCGTCACTCGTAGAAGCTGTTTGTGAACTATTTCAAGTGAAACATTTCACCACAACCAGCTACCACCCTGAATCAAATGCTACTTGTGAACGCATGAACTCGACGATTGCGCAATCTCTCCGTGCTTACTGCGATGAAAATCATAAAAACTGGCCCTCTATCTTACCGGGTATTATGATGGCATTCCGTGCGACGCCTTGTACACAGTCAACCGGCTTCAGTCCACATGCTGTCTTATTTGGCAAAGAAATGAACCGACCCATTGACAATGCTCTGATTCCTAAAGAAACGCTTAACACTACTGCTAAGACACATGTCAAACAAGTCATTGACACGCTCAAAATCACTAAAGAAATCATCAAAGAACAACTCCATGAAACTCAGGATAAAATGAAAGCGCGGTATGACCAAAAGGCTACACAACACAAATTCAAAGAAGGCGATAAAATTCTTCTACAGGAAAAAGCATTCACTCGCCACAAATCAAAGAAACTTCAACCTAAACATTTCGGACCATTCATTATATCAAAATGCTGCAAAAACGACACATACCAACTTCAACGCTGTTCGGATAACTCAATTCTCAAAACTAAAGTTCACGCAAACCGCCTTAAACCTTACAACAACCCAGATGACAGAATACCACTTGACGCACCTCTACCGAAACCCCCGAAAACTCTTCCAAATGAGCCACCACGACTTAATGATGATAACGTTGTCCGGATACTTCGAGCTAACTATAGGCTGGGGAGGTTACGCTATAGAGTCAAAGTCAAAAACGTGCGTAACTCTATCTGGTATGACAATGAAGATGTTCCCGACGCCGTCAAAAAGCGTTTCCATGCTAATTACTCGTACAATGGGAAAGCTAAGAAACGCAAGAAGACGCTGCTGCGAAACGCACAGTCAACGTAATTCTCATTCATGATATTTCCCTGACCTCGACTTCGTATAGCTTGTTTCATCGAATACTCTCGTTGCTGTCTAGCGTTCGTACTATTCAGATACAGCTCACCACTTACTTTCATCGCTCTTCATATTCATGGTTCAGTGACTCTGTGCTACGACCTTACAGCTGGGGCTAATCGTCACACTCATCTTCCTCATCTCGTATCTTTTTAGATCTCTTACTAAGTGGTATGGCATTATTCTGGATACTGCTATTCACTCGATTCGCTATGACATCATCTTCGACAGTAATTCAACGGTTGAACTATGGCTTGATATTCAAAGAAGTCGGAAACATCGAAATGTCAAACGAATACTGGACACATACATTCCAGATTGAACTGCCTACAACGGACGTTACGCACTATGATATTCGCAGCTGTCATGACACCAAAAAACAACACTGTAAATTGAAAAACCGCGCAGTTTACATGCTTATGCAGATACGCTCAAAGACAAGCGCCCGCATTAATGAAACGCTCAATATAATCCAAAACTTAATACCAGAAGCCCCTGTTCCATCAAAACGGTCAAAACGCTCTGCACCTCTTTCATTTATCGGGTCTTTCAGTAAAAGTCTTTTCGGCACAGCAACAATGGACGACATTAACATCTTGGCTCAACACATTTCGAAACTCACTGCCCGCGCTAATTCGCTTTCTTCGGCTATTTCTCAACACGGCGATCATTTCTCTTCTTACGCTAATCTTGTATCTCGACGGACTGACCGTGCTTTCAAAGCTATCAAAGACAACTTCCACCAAATCGAAGTTCTACAATCAAATGTCCAATATCAAATTCAAGATGAAGAAAGGGCAACTGATCAGTTAGACTCTTTACTAGCAAGCCAACTTCAACAAGCAGAAGACATTTCTATAGCAATGGAAGAACTGAAAATATCTATTGCTACACTTCACAATAACAAACTATCGCCTTTATTGATTTCTCCACAAAATTTAAAACTGGCTCTCGCGTCACTTCAGAGCTTATTGCAACGTTCCTATCAGAACCAATACATTGTGCGGACAGACACAAATTTCTATTACGAAAACGCTCGACCCATATATTTCAGAAATGCTTCGCAATTATACATCACATTGCGTATCCCTATATCTTCGTATAAGTCTCCGCTCAAACTTTTCAGTATAACATCTCTTCCAGTTCCGATTAATGAATCTGACTCTAAAGCGACCAAATTACTTGATCTTCCTCCGTACATAGCCGTTACGGATGACCGGCAGTACTACACTGCGCTTTCGCATGATAATATTCGCGATTGCAGGAAAAAGAAACAACTCCTATGTCCGTTCAATTTAGCTTTGACATCATCTTTGAAACCATCATGTGCATATGCAATTCTTTACAACATCGTCAAAGCTATACGCGAGGTTTGTGACTTCCGAGTTGTAGTCAACGCCATAACGTCACGGCTCATTGAAGTGTCGCCTGGCATCGTTTTGGTTTACCGGAGTCCCGTGATAACTATTGATTGTTTGAATGACAAACGCGAGGTTCGTAAAGGTTGCGAATTTTGTATCATTCAAATTCCGTGTTTCTGTTCGGTCCACGCTAATAATCTTTATTTGTCCCCGCGCTCTAGTTCCTGTCACAAGGATTCGCCTCTGACTATACTACACCCTGTGAACCTTGGACTACTACATGCATTTTTTGAGAATGACCCGTCAGTTGCAGCACTGTCAGGTGAAACGACATCTGACAAGCCACTTTCCGTACATATTCCTGACTTTGAAGTTTACAATCATTCTAGGTCTCAACTTCTTGCTAATGACCGACAAGATGACTTGAGTCTTAGGCGCGTTACCCAAGCCATCAAGGATGGACGTCGAATTTATTCTTCGCTGTCTTCTCCTCTACTGACAGGTGATCTGTCTACTTGGACCACGTGGCCTGATTTTAACGGCATTTTAACCTTAGCTGCCCTCGGCCTTGACATATTTTTACTGTTTGTTTGTATATTTCTTTTTAAACGCTATCAGATGGTCGCTACTGCATTACTTTTGATCCAGAAAGGTTCAAACTCTGGTGTTCTTGCTGCAGCGACACGGACTGTTTTCAAATACTCGGCACCCACGACAACGCCGAGCGATTCGCATGTCTCGTTACTATGTCTTCCGGATACGCTGATTCTAAACATATCATCATCAGCTATTATGCTTGTTTGCGCTGCGTTTATTATTATATCTTCACTTATCTATCGCTGCAAAAGCTCTAGCACAAAAACTACGCTCTTAGTCGAACTATCTACTGGTGACGAATGCATTCGTATCCCAGTCCTCTCGCTGACATTATGCCCACATTACTGGCATGTCGATTTCTCGCACATCCATGACATAGACGTCTTGGGCGTAATGTCTCCTGCTATCGTTTTTAAATGGCATCACTTTCGTATTTCAAACTTAGCTGCAGCGCACCTTATCGAAGTGCCTAATAAAATAAAGCTGACTTATTATATGGCATATAAAGCAAGACGCATTATCGCTGACAAACGCTTCACTTTCCAGGCATTACTGCTGCACCATGGCGTCGTTCAACCGCTGAACATCGCTCCTGCATCACCTGCACCATATACTCACTAACGCACTATTACTCGGCATCGCATATTATCACGTTATCACCGAAGCCCAATTTTTCCCAAAGCGTATGGAAAACATGACTTCTCGATTTTTTCTATTGCATTTATCATTTACTGTATTCAGCTTCTGAACAATATGTTACATTTTTTTACTTTTAATATTAATATGGTCGACGTTACTTCATATTGTACGACGCTTATCATGTATCTAGCTTTCAAATGCTAACTTCTCCATTTTTCTAGTGTATTTATCACTTCATGTATTTGGCTTATAAACAATGTGTTACTTAACTTAATTTGTACAATGCTTATTATGTATTTAGCTTCAAGACATAGCTTTTTTAATTGTAATTCTTTACTCAATATCGCTTAACGTAATGTCGTATGATGCATCTTATTTATCTCGCTATGAAACACTTTATTTACCTGTGCGTGGATTTGTATCTACGTCTTTATTTTAAAATTTGCGGTGCAAATTTGTGGCAGCAAAGGGGTATATTATAGCAACTTGCGCCTAAATAATTCTTATAGTACAAACATATATATATTGCATATCATTTTCATCAGCCTAATCTAAGCTTTACATTTACTCGAACCAAAATAACTTTAGATTCAAATCTTAACTAAATTATATATATTATAAACATTTTATTACAAGATGGCTGAATTATCTTTGTTTCCCCAGCTCAGACTTGTTGGCACCACACTATTTCAAAAAGTTACCCATGAGGAACTATTAGACAATAACCAATTAGCTAGCATGTTAATTGTTGATGACAGTTTGCCCCAACTCATCTGCCTAGCAACTTGAGTAGTTTCGATTGAAACAACCAATCAGAGCGCTAGAAATCTAATTACCCGTGGGCAGGGCCAAACTGAGAGAGTCCTGATCTAGAATAATTTCATCAGTCTCTACAGTGCCACCGATCGAAGAGGAATAAATCATTATAAACAAATACAATAGCAATCTTATATCTTCTTCAGGTGAGTTA
Source organism: Tubulanus polymorphus (assembly GCF_964204645.1). Lineage (NCBI taxonomy): Eukaryota > Metazoa > Nemertea > Palaeonemertea > Tubulaniformes > Tubulanidae > Tubulanus > Tubulanus polymorphus. The sequence continues at coordinate 16,442,229 of NC_134030.1, read as the reverse complement.
AATAATATTTTGTAAACTTATATTTATCAATCAATCGAGTTAAAGTTATAGCTGCCACAAATATTGCATCGACTATTATTATTATTATTAGTACTATATTACGATTACTTAGATTATACGCTTAAACTGAATAATAGTTCAATTCAATGTAACAATCTGTATTTATATTTATCTTGCTTGTATTATAATAATTTCATCAGTCTCTACAGTGCCACCGATCGAAGAGGAATAAATCATTATAAACAAATACAATAGCAATCTTATATCTTCTTCAGTATCAACTTTCAACAAAGTTCCGTATAATACAGCATCAGAAACGAGCTACTGAACCGTTTCAACCAGCCAAATTTTCATGCAGATGGCAGCACCGGCTGATACTGATAGATATGCCCTTCTAGCAGAAGGGTCAAGCGATACCGTATCACATACGGTACTGGTATGCTAGCTTGCCAATTTGTACCGTATGTATGGTGGCTGATAAGGGCCATGCTTTAAAAAAACACGAATATGCAAATGAGGGCGACATTACGACAAAACTAAAATAACACGACAAAACAATAATTTTGGTTTGGTCGCACGGGACAATTCAATATTTTGGTTTTGTTGCGCGCGACAATTCAATATTTTGGTTTTGTCGCCCACGACAATTCATTATTTTGGTTATGTCGCATGCCGCAAATCAATCGTGACAAAGTATTGATGCGAATGACCTATTTAGTACATCGACCATGTACGGAACACTATTATTGTGCCCCAGCATTTGGGGTCATTATACTTGAACCCCAACATTCCATATGTACGGAAGCGATAAGGGGCCTCGAGATGTCACGTTCCAACTCGACAAGTCGCCATATTTATGTCGACATGTCGCGATATATCGCGTCAAGTGGACATGAATATGTCACCATTTAGTGACGTTTTCACGACAAATTTTGCTTTTTCACCATTTTCCACGGGGCATTTTTCACGAGGACGCCAGTGATATGACGACTGAGTTTCAAGTCGTCATGAATATGTCGACTTGTCGCGAGGAAAATGGTCGTGAAACGAAATATGTCATCAAAACGTCACGATATGTCGACATATTCATGTCGACTTGACGCGATATATCGCCATATATCGACATAAATATGGCGACTTGTCGAGCTTGAACGCAACAACTCGAGGCCCTTTATCGCTTCCGTACATAAGTCTTTATTACGTTATTAATTGGCCTAATTATTCAAAAGCTAATAAAGTGGGCGACTAAACCAAAAAAATGAATTGTCGCGGGCGACAAAACCTAAATAATGATTTGTCGTGGGCGACAAAACCAAAATATTGAATTGTCGCGGGCGAAAAAAATCAAAATTATTGTTTTGTCGTGTTGTTTAAGTTTTGTCGTAATGTCGCCCTCATTTGCATATTCCTGTTTTTTTTACGCATGGCCCTTATCAGCCACCATACGTATGCCATACAGTAGTGGTATTGTAAGGGTTAAGCTGCCGGGCCCGGCCGGTCCTACAAATATGGAAGATATCGTCAACGGTGATGATCTGCTGGAATATTTTCGTCTATTTTTCAACGAGGAAATCGTACAAGAGATCGTCGATGAAATCAATCATTACGCAAACGAAAAATTAGTTTTTGGTAAATTGAAACGGCGTTCGCGTTTGAAGAAGTGGTACGATACTGATGCTAGCGAATTCCTCAGGTTCCTGGGAATCTTACTACAAATGGGAATTGTTCCTCTTCCCACTGTCCAAATGTACTGGAGCCTGAAATGGTTTCATTCAGTTCAATTTTTTCGTGACACCATGCCGAGAGATCGTTTTTTGATAATGTACCATATGATGTTGCATGTTTGTCATTCAAGTCCGGAGGATGCAATTCGCGAATGCGGACACAAGATAACGCCGCTGTTGAATAAGTTGGGCGAAAAATTCCAAGAGCATTACACACCATTTCAGGAACTATCGATGGATGAGTCCTTGATTGGATTCAAGGGTCGTATCGCCTTCAAGCAGTATTGTCCTAAAAAACCAACTAAATGGGGTCTGCTAGCCCACACTCTAGCATGTCCCCATACAGGGTACCTTCTCAATGCGATCTTGTATTGCGGGCGAGACAACGAAATGGTCATCGAACCAGGTCTTACGAAATCATTGCAAATCGTCCTAGATATCGTCCTACCGTATTACAGATGTGGTCACCACATATACTGTGACCGCCTATACAGTAGCCTTGATCTGGCGGAGAAACTGTCCGACTGCAAATGACATCACACCGGCACGATCATGGTAAATTGGTGGGGGCTTCCTTTACCTATCAAGAATTCGCGCAACTTACCACGTGGAGAGATCGTAGCATACCGAAAGGGAAATGCGTTAGCGCTGAACTGGCACGTATTGTATCAGTAATCTGCACATATAGCAAAGGGAATGAACACGTTGAAGTCGTCATGCGCGGCCGCAGGGAACCGGTTTGAAAGCCAAGCGTTATCAACCTTATGTTGATCTGTATGACCAGTACAAGAAGTACTATGAAAGTTCTCGCAAAACGGTAAAATTGTGGAAAAAGGTCTTCTTTTGGCTCGTCGAATCATGTGTCACGAATGCATATATATTATGGAAGCTCAACAACGAGGAAAAGCCGACTAATATGCTCAAGTTTCACGAAAGTCTGGTCGAGCGTCTCGTTCCGACTGCAGATAATACCGAATTACCATCAAAAGGCCGGCCGTCTGATGGCCCCCCTCTCGAGAGGCTCAACGGAAAGTACCATCGATTGATGTGTACAGTCAAATCGTCGAAATCGTGTAAAGTGTGCTCGAGTTATGCGACCGGAGCCCGCAAAACAGACAAAATTCTACTGCGGCACCTGTTCTGATCATCCGGCTCTCCATCATGTTGACTGTTTCCACAAGTACCACACACAAAATAATTACAGGAATTGAAAATAACAAGTCTGATTTTTTTGGGGGTCACAAACACCCCCAATATTCATCAACACCACCAGAAATTATTTATTTCAGCTCAGGAGAGGATAATCAGTGAAGGAGGAGACTTGAAAACAGATAATGACTGAAAAGAAAAAAATTTATGCAAATTTGGATTTTTTTTACCTTTCTTTGCTATGAGATTTTGACCATCATTGTGACCCCAGGAGCCCAAAACTTGTTTCTAGGACCAGGCACGATATCAATACATCTGTTGTCTTAATTTTCATCAAATTTCGACTGATATAGAATCAGCTACCGCGGCATCAAAAAAAGGATAGTGGTATCGTTTAGTCGTTGTCTAGGGCTGTCAGAGTCGAAGAAAATGCATTCCGTGCAGCTGTGAAATTGATGTATTGGCTTATGAAACATAAGATTCCCCTCACCACCAACTTTCAGCCACTACTCAGCCTCGCAAAAGATATCGGATGCTACTATCTTAATTCGCTAAATGTCAATTCCAAGACATCATACAAATCAGAACAGACTATGCAAGAGATTGTTTTATGCATTGTTGAATATAACAATAATAGGCCTATTCCCGCACATATTATTTGCAAGGACTGGGCAATGGCAACTATATAAATGATTCATCCGTTTAAGGTAAAATATTAAAGGATGCTGGCCTAGATAAAATCATCCCCGTGTATTGCAATACTCTGCAATAAAACCGCCAATATATCCGTGCATGAACAGTTGATACTCTATGGAAAATTTATCTGACCGGATGGATTGTCAGACGTCACCTTTCTTGGACTAGAAGAGGTATCGGTATGGCTTATCTTGTAGAAATTGTTTACGCACTCCACAGGAGTCCATTATAAAATCTCTACGACTATTCCATGTATGACTGGCGAACACCTGACGGAAAAGATCCTCAAAGTCACGAAAATGGGTTGGATATCTGAAACAAGCTTGCAGCATTTGGTAGTGATGGTAGTAGTTCAATGATTGGTGTTTGGCAAAAGATTGCAGCACGATTGAAATTAGTTAGTAGCCTACAGGCATAGTACTGTTATCAACCTACATTTCGATCATAAAATTAAAATTAACTCATTGCCTGCCAAACATGTACTGGTACATTCGATATCTCCCCATTGCCTCCCAAAATCTGCCTGGTACGGTTGACTTGTTTATTAACTCTTACGATATGTGGCGAATTCATCATGCAACACAAGTTAGTTTAACCCTTAACTTGCCGTAGGCGACTGCAGTCGCCACACTGGGAAACGGCCATAGGCGACTGTAGTCGACAGCCTGACCTATATCCCATTTAAAGTTTGTTTTTTGTTCAAAGTCATCAAAGAGTTGGTCGGTACAAATCCATGGAAATACGTTCCATCTCAAGATAACCCGGCTGACATTCTCAGTAGGGGCTTTAACAGTCAATCTTTGAATGAAAGCCAACTATGGTTAAAAGGGCCCAGCTGGCTTACCATTATTGATAGATGGCCCTCAAATCCAGGAGTAAAGGAAACCGTTTCTGATGATACGGAGATATCTTTGTTGAGCAGAGATACATTTGTCTACCTCGAGCCTATTATTGATATTTCTCATTTTTCTTCACTTCGCACATTGCTACGCACGACTGCGTATGTTTTTCGTTATATCAATTGTCTGAAGTCAAAGATTAGTCATAGAAACACAGACGAATTAACAATATCGGAATTACATGCATCTGAGTTATTCCTTGTAAAATCAGTTCAGAATACTCACTACAACCATGAAATAAAAATGCCTCAGTGAAAACCTACCTTCTAGGCAGTATCCAATCATCAATCAATTGCGTTTGTTTTTGAAAGACGGCATACTCCGATCTGCAGGTCGTATTCATAATGCTCATATTCCATCTGAGACGCGATTTCCAATTCTATTGCCGCCAAACGATCCATACACGAAGTTAGTCGTTTGGGATAGTCATAATCGGTCATTCCATCAGGGAGTCAATCAAACTGTGACGGTAGTTCGAAAAAAATACTGGATTCCTAGAGTACGACAAGTTGTCAAATCTGTCATTCGTTCATGTGTTACATGCAAAAAAGTGATCGGAAAATCTTACATGGCACCTCAAAGCCCCCCTTTACCTTCACTGCGAGTCTCTGGAGCACGCTATCTGCGGTGTGGATTTCACAGGGGAAATCCTGGTCACTGATCAACCTGATGTACATATGCCTATTTACTTGTGCTGACACAAGGGCTCTACACTTGGAGTGCGTGTCCAATTTATCTGTTGAAACTTTCATGCATACTTTCCGCCGTTTTGCAAATCGTCGAGGCACACCTCAGAAAATGATGTAGGATAATGCATCAACTTTCTGCTCCGCATCACAGGAAATAAAGAATCTACTGACCTCACCTAGCTTAACACATAAACTCTGCAATGAAAATGTGGAGTGGTCGTTTATTCCAAAACGAGCCCCTTGGATGGGCGGATACTGGGAGAGGCTCGTTGGTATCGTCAAAACATGCTTGAAAAAAGTACTCGGCCGGTCTCGTGTCAATAGTACTGAGTTGATAACAATCGTCACTGAAATAGAGAGTGTCGTAAATGACCGTCCATTGACATGCGTGTCATCCAACATTACTGATCCCGACCCTATCACCCCTGCACATTTCCTAACAGGACACAGGATACGAAATTTGCCACATGTTGAGATTGATGAGACTGGATCAAAAGATCCCGAATTTATCTTAACGCAACAAAACGTTTCCAATAGATTACGAAAAATGAGTTTTATTTTCCAACAGCTGTGGAGAAGGTAGCATTCTGAATATTAACTTTCGCTCAGAGAAAAGTATAAATCCGTGTCAGGTAAATACAATGATAAAATCCGGGTCGGAGATGTAGTTCACATATACGATGAATCGCCGCGAATAAAATGGAAACTCGGCGTTGTTATGGAAATACATACCGGGAAAGATAACCTTCCGCGATCAGCTACGGTGAAGACTGCTGTCGGTAGGACCAACAGACCAATCGTTAAACTTATACCGCTCGAAATAACGTGTACGCCGGACTTCGTATCTTCCGTACCAGGAAATATAGATGCTTTTCGTCCAGAGATCAATCGTCCGCGTCGTCTTGCCGCCGAGGAAGCGTCCATGAGAATCAGGAATATTCTCCAACAAGACGATTGACATTTTGCGCCCCGGAGGATGCGTATTATAATTTGTGCAAAGATACGTGTGATTAATTTGTGAAAGTACGAAGTTTTTGTGAAATCGCGTATATTATTTATGTTTATATTTTTCGAAATTTTCATTTTTCGGCCCGGAGAATGTTGAGGATTTATGTATTATGATTTATGTATCATATGTTCATGTATTATACACAGTTGTAACTGCTTTGCGTAGTTGACTGATTTTCTGTAACATAGTTCAATGAGCATGACTGTACGTACTATAAGTAGCCAAACTGCAAATAAAATCATTTACATATCAAGTCTATACCAGAGTTCGTGTCTGTAGTCTTGTTGAGGACCTAACCTAAGGGAAAACAGCACAAGTGTAACCACTACAGGGGTAAGGGGTAACTGTTAAACCACTGAGTAGCCCACAAGTTAGCCTTAGCTGTCAGTAGAGCAGCCTCAAAGGTTGAATATGTCAAAAAGTTCAACACAGCTCTGGAGACATTATTTCAATTTTATGATGAATCCCCAGTTCGAACAGCATCCTTGAGGACAATACAAGTACATGTTTCAGGAAACGAACCAAGATCCTATTCTTAAGGTTAGAAATGCTAGAACCACCAGGTGGTTATCACATGACCAAGCATGTGATACGTTGCCAAAATGTGTCCGTCTGTTAATTGTTTCTCTTCAACACAAGGCAGCGGAGAGAGGTGAACCGAAAGCTGTTTGTCTGCTGCATATCATACAAACATAGCATTTTCTTTCTAATTTGAAACTGATGCAAGATGTTCTACCACATCTGAGCATTCTCTCCATGTGTTTTCAAGTAGGTGACCAGATTAATTAAGCTGAGGGGGATTAAATTGATTTACTTATTTCCACAAGCCGTTATTCATTGCAGGAAAAAGGTTTAGATTTCATTGTAATGAAGAAACAATATGGTCATTGATTTATAAACAGCAAGATTCACACAGCCGGGGAGCATATCACTGCCGTGTTAGATGGAGATGAAGATAAAATAAAGCACCAAATCTGGATGTTTTGGATACAATCCAAAGAAATGTTTGTGAACCAATGATAATGAACTAACCATTTCATTTTACTAGATATTTCTACATATTGATTTACTTTTTCATATTATCTTTATAGGTCCACAATAAATTCATTTCGGTGCTGATCGACAACATAGAGAAAAATAAAATAAACACCATCAGAAAATTGAAATTGTCACCCTTCTAACAATACTTGACTTATATTTTTGAAGCAAAGGGGGATGGACTACAATGAATCGTGCTAAAGGTTTTAGTCTAAAAAGTGTGAAAATCGTTCCAACAATGCCGGGACCCGCGGGACCGCCTCAAAATGGCGCCTAGAAACTGGAAACTTCCCTATTCACAAAGACAAAGAACCAGTGCAAAGAAGGTTTGAAGACAGGAAACAAAATACGAGGTACTTCTTTCATAAAAACTCTCAAAGCGAAATTAAAGTTCCTTATTGAATTGGATGAACAGCACATCAGCGCTACCAATAAGGTTTACGATTAAGTTGGCGTTTTGGACGATTATAGAACGAAATGTCAAAATGAGATACCCTGGCGTATTCACTAGATAATCTGCCTATTAAATTTGCATGGAGTTTAATTGAGTGGAAAACTTTCTGGGATGTGTTTGAAGTTGCGGTAGATAATAATCCAAACTTGTCTAACATTGAAAAATTCAGCCATTTGAAATGTCTTTAGGATTCTGTAGCAAAAACCTGCATCGATGGGTTTGCCTTGACAGTTGAGAATTACGATGAGGCAAAGTATCTGCTGAAAGATCATTTTGATAAACCAGATAAAATAGCAGATTCCTATTTAACTTCTTTGTTTTACCAGCTCCTTCAGCTGATCATAAATCACTCGGAGCATTTAACAATAAACTTGAACTAACAATTTGTAGTTCACAGGCTTTAGGCAAAGATCCAAAGAGTTACGGGAGACTCCATGAACCGGTCGTTCTGAATAAACTCCAAGCCATCAAGAAACAGAATTTTGCGCAAAAACAAGGCAGCGTTGCATGAGACCTCGGTAGTCTGCTTGCAACTATATTGGACGAGGCCACCATCCACGAGTTCAGCAAGTTCAATCACCATCTTCAAGATGTCTCAAATGTTTCTACTATGAAGGCGAAGGTCATTTAGAAACCGATTGCAGACGTGTCAAAGATCCTGACGTAAGTTATGATATCTTTTGAATGAGTAGACTGTGTTTCAATTGTTTGGGTAGACATAGGGTTTCAAAATGTAATTCTCGGTATTCTTCTAAGAACTGCAACTGTAGACATCACCCCAGTTTGTGTGGTGCCAAAAGTTTATTGAGATTCAATGTAATAACCGATGCCTCTCCAGTCAAAGCTAATGTCATTATTCGTAAGAATGAAGTACCAGAAACAGCTTTGAATACTGATTCCAATACTCTGACGATATATCAAACATCAATAAATAATTACTTACATTGCGCTATTTTGAAAACAGTGGTTGCTACGGTTGTTAACTAACATTGAGATTTTTTTACTGCAGCAAACATCAGGTTCGACGAGAGTTCAAAGAGATCGTTTATAACTAGAGAATAAGCAGAAAGATTGGAATCAATTCCAACTAGAGGACAAAAGGTCCTGTGCTCTCGAGGTCTAGTTTTTTTAATAATCTTTATGAAAACATATTACATTGTTCATTCTACTACTCTTTTAATAATGCAGATCTGTTCACCTAATGCATTGGGCACTGAGGTGTGACTGGAGCCTCAGACAGTGGTACGCAAATATGTCAGATCGATTTGTTTTACCTTAAACGTTAGGGTGAAATATGGGCGGTTATAGTTCAAAAAGATCGACAGACCAATGTATATCACTTTTAAAAAGTTTTTACTACAACTGCAGGAAACTGGTGTATTTCATATAGATATGTTGATTTATTGTATTTCTTTAGCTATTTCTATTATGTATTCAACGCTCAGTAGTGTGATAGTACTGTGTTTGAAGCGTCAAATCCTGCGATTCATCATTTTGTTACGCATACTTAAACATTTTTCGCGCTAATGACCAGCACTGTATTTAAACCTGTGAAATCTAGGCTAGGCGTCAGTCTGGTTCTATCTTCCCCCTTGTACGGCACAGTTATTGTAAGTACTTTTATCAATTTAGATTTGCTGAATTTAAAACTAAATTTTGGCCTTTTTGAATGTTATTTGTCTAAATTTGTATTTTTTTACCTTTGTAGCAAACCTCACTGACTCGCTTAGTCGTTCTGTCATTATTCTGGTTGTAAATAAATGAGCGTATTGGTACTGTGCATCCTTGTCATCGTTTGTCGTCGTTTGTCGATGAGGATTTAGGGCCAGGCTGAACAACAACAACTTCAATGAAAATCTATGATAAAGTATATTTCATTCAAAAATCTTATTTTACTGTATGAAAGACGCACGTATTCATAACGCGCACGGCAATATGAGCATATGCTGTCACTGTAGCATGTGCAGTGTGAGACACTAGTGATCTGCCAGCGCGCTAGCCTCGTGTAGTATACAGTGATATGGCTAGACACAAACTGTTGCTACGCAAAACGTCCGCAGTTAGGAATCAACGCACACCACTCTGCCATATAACTCAGCAATAATTTTTTAACTGTAAAAATTAATGGGTTTCAAGGACATTGTCTGCGATCCTTTCAAATTCAAAGACTCCCACTGACTTTCCCGGCACAAAACAAGGAGTCTAAGACCACAACGGTACAGCCCCTTGCAAAGTAAACAGGAAAATAATATATATATATATATATATATATATATATATATATATATATATATATATATATATATATATATATATATATATATATATATATATATATATATATATAGACAATGTCCAACGACGGATTTATTTATCCGACGTGTATAATGATGTAACTGATTTCAGTAAGCATAAATTGAGGAGAAAAAGCTATTCTATAAACCTGTGTCCGTCTTCATCATGTGGGTTGCACAATGATGAACTCTTACCGTATTTTCTGGTGTATAAGTCGAGTTTTTGAGACCAAAAATCATGTCCAAAAAACGTAGGTCCACTTATACACCGGCTGCACTTTCGATATCGTTTTAAACTGACGATGTTTAGAGTTCAAGGTCGCCATGATGAAATGGAATATTAATTTATGTTAGGCTACACTCATATACCAATTGGAATTTAGGATGTTGATAAAAATAGTTTCTTATAGTTTGAAAATGTTTCAAAATTAACTAATGTTAAAAATCAAAAGAGAAAGAAAACCGCGTATATTCATCATAGTGTTTATATAAGCCGCGATGCTGTGGCAGCGTGCCAATAATCAATACACGGTCAGTCTAATAATAAGACTACAGGCTCGCGGCATTCAACGTATACACTATACATTCAACACGTGGATACAAACAATGAGCACCAATCCGGTAATTTAATATTAGAAACAACAGATCCCAATGCAATTAGTGGTAAAGACTCTCAACTACTATGAGAATGACATCGGCACTGTTTTCAATGTGACATATGTAAACACATGAAGAAGCAACTCGACTTATACACCGACTATAGCCCTAGCACAACCTTTTAAACTGAAAATTTGACCTCGACTTATACACCAGGTCGACTTGTACACCGGAAAATACGGTAGCTCTTTTTAGAAGTGCCAGCCTCAGATTGACTAAATCGCCAGAAAATATGTTATTCAAGTGAAGTGGTTTATTTGCAGAATTAGAGCTGGCACAAAATATTGATACTGAAGAGCGTAACAAACCTAGCGTTTGGAGCGTCTGGTTCCTCCATTTCAATCGAAGCCACTGTCATTACTGTTTCCTTGTTCGACACCACAGATGCGTCAGGGCCGGGTTTCATAGATGTGAACGATTGGCTGACAACAAAAAACAGAGGGCGCTAGTGCATACCTCTTCATGTCCATCATTTGTCCGTGTCCATGTACAACCGTCAGAGAACGGATCAAAAAATGATCCATAAAAGTTCTGCGAGCGAAAATTCGCCCGCAACTCACAAATACCATAAGGACGCCTTTCAACATACCGACCTTTGAGTTGCACCCCTCTAGTTGGTATGAAACCCCATAAGTATTATTTAAATAGTACCTTACAACTCACAAGTAAAGTGAACGCAATAGCCTGCTGGGACTAAAGTCCCAAGTGGGCTAACAAAAGTGGCACAAAAATGGTGGTCAGGGTTGGTCCCATCAGTCACGCTGTACTTTAAGTATCTATTGTACCAGAGTGAAGCTAGACTGCTAAGAAAACTTTGAATTGATTTTTTGCCTTATCTGTCTTTTAGACTTTAGCATTAGTGATACAAAGTAAATGTATAGCATTAAGTGTGAATTAAGCACTGAACAGATAGAGATTTTACCAAATGTCTCATAAGTCACGCTGGAATTGACCATTATATTTTCTGGAAGTTAGGGTGCTATGTATGAGACTGTTCAAAGTAAAATCAGTTTCTAGGATTTCACAATTTTCATAGGTAATAGTTGCCAATTTTTAACCCTCTTCCCCCGGAGATTACATACATACACACAATTTGAAAGGTTCCTAGGCCTATAAACCAAAATATCAATACCTGCAGCAGCTATTCTCAGCGGAGAGCATCCAAGACGATTTTTTTGGTTGATTAGTCTTCGGTTTTCATCATATTTCATTATATCTTTGATTTCCTCTAAATCTCCAGCATGAGCCGATTCATGTAACAGTGTATCCACTTCTGTCAAATTATCATCCCATCCCAGTGACTTAATCAATGATGCTGGAAATGCCATTTTCATCACCCTCAATATAAATCTACAAAAAAAATTAATTTTCAAACTTCTCAATCCAATATGCACCAATCAGGGTTTTATCAGCGGCTTGAAGATCTTTATCTATTGTGAGCCCAGTAAAGAACCACGAGGTGGAAGCAGGGCTTCTTGGAATGATGTATCATTCCAAGAAGCCCCGCTTCCACCTCGATTACAAAAGCAACTGAGGGTCCAGGGAGACCATGCCCATCTGAAAATCGTTTGAAATGGTCAACCAACAGAAAATTTCAGTATTCAAGGCCCCTCGTGATAATATTAAACAAGGGGTCCAGGGACACCATGCCCACTTAGGAAGTGGTTTCAAATACTCAACAATCTAACAATTTCAATATTCAACACCCCCTGGCAAAATATGCCTTGTTACCAATTTAATATGGAAATACTAAGTTATTCTACTATTCAACGCCCCCTGGTGACCATATTCAAAACCCAATGTCCTTGAAACTCACCACAATCATTGAACATGTCATGAGCTACAACTTTGCAATTGGTCATGGTAACAAAATATGCCTAGGTACCAATATAATAAGGAAATACTAAGTTATTCTATTATTCAACGCCCCCTAGTGGCCATATAGAATAACTAATGTCCTTGAAACTCACCACAATCATAGACGATGTCATGATCTACAACTTTGCAATTGATTGTGCTAACAAAATATGCATTGGTACAAATATAATATAGAAATACTAAGATGTTGTATTATTCAACGCCCCCTGGTGGCAATATACAAAAACCAATGACCTCGAAACTCACCACAATCATAGAACACGTTATAAGCTACAACTTTCCAATTCATTGTTGTATCAAAATATGCTTAGATATCAATATAATGTCGAAAAACTACGAATGAGTACTGATGACACCAAGATGGCCGCCATTTGCGTCATATATGGCTGATCAAAAATACCTATCCCAGGTATAAAACATCCCTTTCCAAAGAATACCCATCAGCAATTGCAATGAGAAATGGCAGTCCAGTAGGAAGCTACAGGACTCAGAATTCGGGCCAAAATTGACATCTTTGGGCGCTTAAAAGGTCATAGGACGGCCATCTTGAGTCCGATCGACCCAATTTTTGTTATGCTGATAGGCCCTGGGGGATTCAAGTATATATGAAAGATCAAGGTAATTGATTAAAGCGTGTTCAAAATTTCCCTCAAAAAGGTCAAAAACGCGTAAAAAGTGCTGATTTTGGTGATCAACAATGGCTGCCAGTCGGCCATCTTGATTCTGACAGGGCCAGTGTTTGGGCTGAAGATGTTTCTAGGGTAGATACATGGATAACCCAAATATCAAGACATTACATTAAAGCGTCTTCAAAACTTCCCAAAATAACTGGATTCCGTCTACGGACGGACGGACGGACGCGAACGGACAGACGGACGAAAAGTGAACGCAATAGCCTGCTGGGACTAAAGTCCCAAGTGGGCTAAAAATCAATGACCTTAAACCTCACCACACTCGAACATGTCACTAGCTTAAGTCTGCAATTCACTATGGTTACAAAATATGCCTAGGTACCTATATAATTGAAAATATTTAGTTATTCAGCTATTCAACGCCCCCTGGGGACCATATTCAAAAACTAGTAACCTTGAAACTCACAATGATCATAGAACATGGCACAAGCTACAATTTTGCAATCCATTGTCGTTACAAAATATGCCTAGGTACCAATATGATATGAAAATACTAAGTTACTCAGCCATTCCATGCCCCCTGATGACCATATAGAAAAGCCAATAACCTTGAGAGTCAAACACAATCAGACAACATGTCATAACTTACAACAATTGAATGTGGTTACATAATATCTATAGGTACCAAAAACGGAACCTTAAGGCACGCCATATTCTAGCCCGTGTGGATCTGACTTAACATCATCGATAACAACGGATTGAAATCTATCAGAGAGGTATGACTGAAACCAGCTCAGGGCAGTGCCTCTGATGTGGAAAGTATTTGATAGGCAGTGTAACAGAATGTCATGGTCGATTGTATCGAAGGCTGATGATAGATCCAAGAGTACTAAGACACCAACATTACCACAGTCCAGGGCTATGATATGTCAGATTGAACTTTAGTTAATGTCGTTTCGGTAGAGTGAAATTTAGAGTAAACACTTTGAAAAAACTCTGTAATCCAAACTCGCTGAGATGTGACATGAGTCTCCTGTCAACTACTTCCTCAAGGATCTTAGAGATAAAACTGAGGTTAGAAGCAGGTCTATGGTTTCTTAAAATCGTCTAGATTCGTCTAGACCAGCTTTCTTGAGAAGTGGCCTTATACGTGCAACTTTGAAGTCCTGCGGGAATATACTTCACAGAGCGACTGATTGACGATGGCCATTAAAATGGGTAAATGGGTAAAATGGTTAAAATTAACATGCCATCTAGACACCCCTTGAGAGAAGCCAGGTAGGCCAAGGGTCCTGGTCACATGATTTACTAGCACTACCTGTTAAAAAGTGGTACGTCATTATTTTGCCTAATATCTGAGAGTATAGGGGCACTTTAGGTTTGGAATAGGACAGATGGCATATCCCCTCAAAAAGTGTAAAAAGTGCTGATTTTGACGAACAACAATGGCTGCCAGTCGGCCATCTTGATTCTGACAGGGCCAGTTTTTGGTCTGAAGATGTGTCTAGGGTAGATACATGTGTAAACCAAATATCAAGACATTACCTTGAAGCATCTTCAAAACTTCCTAAAATAACTGGATTCCGTCTACGGACGTACGGAGGAACGGACGACGGACGAAAAGTGAACGCAATAGCCCGCTGGGACTTAAGTCCCAAGTGGGCTAAAAACGCGAACGTATTCATAATTTGACAGATAATTTGCGCGAACGTATTTAAAATGACAGACATAAGTGCGAACGTACATAGAATTTAAAGGATGTATGAATTGTGATTCTCTAATAATAAAGGCCTGATTATTTATTCAGTATGTAGATTTCTAGGAAATCCCCAATGAAATATTCTTTTCTGAAATATCAATAGAATCTCATGTTTATTCAATTCATCAAATGTTTATTTAATTCTGTATTCTTTACATCAACTGACGGGAAATTTGAAAATTAATGAGTCATCCCAAAATAAATGTCTCTGCCCTAACACCGACCCAAGTTTTTACAAAACAAATTATTTTTGTGTTTCTACGGAAAAAATGATATTACGAATCAGGAATGGTTTTACAGTTTAACTTAATCACGAGATCATCATGTGAGGGCGTGCACGCTACCAGCTGTTTACTGGCAGTGGCTGAATGGTTGAATGACAGTTCGTTGGAAGATAGCCAATTTCCTGGAAAAAACTAACTAGGCCACGCACGATAGTGAGTTATCATTTAATAAGCCTAAGGAAGCAGTACGAGTGACGCTTCATACATTGCAGCAGGATGTGGGCCGTTTTTTTGTGAAAAAAAAAAAAATCATTTATTTCTACGATTCCCTAGAAAAAGGTTTTCAGTCGGTACTTTTTAGAAGTCGGTTCGGAAAAAGTCGGGTCGGTTGGTTATAGCAAATGGACAATTATTTTGGGACAGCCAGTTAGAAATATTTCTAACGCCAGTGTTTGACATGAAATTGCAAATTCTAATATCTCTTTACTGTCAATTATGTACACCTATCTAAGCTTTGCGATTTTCCGATTTTGCTTTTAGCTTAAATCTTCTTTTTAGCGCTTGCAATGGCTTCGTGTTCGAGCATCAATAGACAAACTATGGGTCCAGGGACACCATGCCCACTTGGGAAATGGTTTCAAATGCTCAACAATCTAACAATTTCAATACATAACGCCCCCTAGTGACCATATACAAAATCAATTACCTTGAAACCCACCACAATCATAGAAAATGTCAGCAGCTCTGATTTTGTAATTGTGATGACAAAATATGCCTTGTTACCAATTTCATATGGTAATACTAAGTTATTCTACTATTCAACGCCCCTTGATGACCATATGCAAAACCCAATTACCTTAAAACTCACCACAATCATAGTACATGTCATGAAATACAACTTTGCAATGGATCATGGTAACAAAATTTGCCCAGGTACCAATCTAATAAGGAAATACAAAGTTATTCTACTATTCAACGCCCCCTGGTGACCATATGGAATAACTAATGTCCTTAAAACTCACCAAAATCATGGAAGATGTCATGAGCTACAACTTTGCAATTGATTGTGGTAACAAAATATGCATAGGAACCAATATAACATAGAAATACTAAGTTATTGAGTTATTCAACGCCCCCTGGTGGCCATATTCAAAAACCAATGACATTGAAACTCACCAAAATCATAGAACACATTATGGGCTACAACTTTCCAATTGATTATAGTAGCACAATATGCTAAGGTATCAATTTAATGTGGAAGAACTTTTTCCCACCCATGAATGAGTACAGAAGACACCACAAGATGGCCACCAAGTGCGTCATAATTGGCTGATCAAAAATACCCGTCTCAGGTATAAAACATTGATTTCCAAAGAATACCCATCACAAATTGCATTGAGAAATGGCAACCAGTAGGAAGCTACAGGACCTAGAATTCTGGCCAAAATTGACATTTTTGGCCACTAAAAAGGTCATAGGACGACAATTTTTATTATGCTGATGGGCCCTTGGTAGATTTAAATATAAACGAAAGATTGAGGTAATTGATCAAAGCCTCTTCAAAATTTCCATCAAAAACTTCAAAAATGTGTAAAAAGTGCTGATTTTGGCGAACAACAATGGCTGCTAGTCGGCCATCTTGATTCTGACAGGGACGGTTATTGGCCGATTCCCTTCATGACTTTTATGCTGTTGAGTACTACACTAATCTGGCGATAAGTCATATAACTACTAGTTGAAATATTGAATTAGAGAAAATGATTATTTTCTCAGATGGGTGTAGTGCACAATTTAAGGGCAAAGGCACGTTTGCTGATCTTAGTCTTAGTGATTACACGCTGGAACGGCACTACTACGGATCTGAACATGGAAAGGGGGAGGGGATGGAGAGATTGGTGTGACCAATAGACTAGTTGATCGGGCAATTGCTGCGTGTGCTGTCATCCGCGATGCTTCTGACATGTACGATTACTGCGATAAAAATCTTTCCACCGATGACCCTATAACTCGCCGAACATAGGCCTGCATTTACGTCGCAGACATGAGTGGCTTAGAAAGGGACCACAAAATGCTTAGCTTTTAGTTGCATTACATGTAACTTGTAACATGATATAAGATAGGCTAACAGCCCGTGTAGCTCCTGTAATAAAATATAACCTAGTCTGTGTGTGAGAGGTACGCCACTGTGCGCAAAACGCCTGCAACTGATCTGCAAACGCTGAGTATAACAGGCTGTAACGCCCTGTAACACTATGTGAAACCCCTGTTACTAAAAGTGAAAAGCGTTACAGGGTGTTACAGCCTGTTGCACCCTTGTTACAGGGTGTTACATAGCGTAACACATATTTCACTTTGAGTTACAGGGGTTTCACATAACGTTACAGGGTGTTACAGCCTGTTACACCCTTGTTACAGGGTATTACATAGTGTTACAGGGTTTAACACATATTTCACTTTACACGCGTTACAGGGCGTTACAGCCTGTTACAATACAGGGTGTTACATAGCGTTACACATATTTCATTGACTTATACAGGGCGGGTTTCAGACTGTTACTGCATTAGGATATTTGCATTCTTTGAAAATTTCGCAAAGTAGATTATATGAAATAACAACGCGGAAATATACTTTTGGCTTTCCAAAAATGAAGTACAACCTATAATGTTACATGTTAACTTGTAACTTGATGAGAAGTTAAGCATTTCTCTGTCCCATTTTATTTAAGTCTTATATACTAACAACCAACAGCCAACAATATCTTGTCGATGTGTGTTTTTAACGTTGTGTTCCTCTCAATATTTTCAAGAATCGCGTCAAACCCGGTCGAATCTAGAGTTTCGGCGACGTGGCGTGCGTGGTCCTGTAACTGGTGTCATCGTTCCAGCATCTCATCATGCTTCACATACTTTTTGCGCGACCCCCCATAACGTGGCGCCATCTGGCTGTGAAATAGTTCTTGGAAACTTCGAAGCCACGCCCCCAAAGTTGTTCCACGAAGTAAAACTACTATTATTAGGCCACACGCGTGGGAAGAAACACTTGTTGACGAGTCAGTCGAGTCAGTGTGGTGTAATGTATTAATAGATCACTTGTTGGATACACACGTGAACGAGCTTTAAAAAGTGTCCGTAATCTTGTTCGAAATATTCCTTCGCTTGCGGATTGACTTGTAGAATTGTGTGTGGTCGTGGAGAAAACGGGCCGGGTAAGTTATTTTTGCTGGGTCGAAGTTATACATATGTGTGTGTCCGTCTGCTGGTTGACGACAGTATTTTTCCCTGAATGGCGCACTGAACTGCTGGCTGCCCTGAATCGGATGATGATTTGGGAGAGGTCTGGTGGTCAGCGGCAAATCTCGCTCTGTTGGGATGGGTAGGATAAACGTTTCGAAAGCATGGAATTAGGCTATGATTTCTGGGCTTACAAATTTAGGCCTATGCAGGCTAGTAGTAATAGGGCTCATTCAATTTGTCGTCTTACGAAGCATTATTTGGTGTGACAAAATAGGCTACAGCGCAAACCATCACCGTCAACAAATATTATAGGCCTATAATAGTTCAAATGAAAGTTCCTCCCGCAACCTACAACCATAAAGAAATACCGGTGATGATGTACTAAAATTACTCGGGGCCCGGGGGTGTTAAGTGACAAGAAATTGAGTCAAAATTTCCTGGAAATAGTCAGTATTCTAGGTAGCGTAACTTATGGAAAAAAACATAGGTTTATCTACAACAAATGGGTGGGGTACTGGGCAGCTGCTTGGTGCAATAAATGAAGTCCTGATGCAAAGTGTTCTCTAGAAAATCTACTGCATGGAGATGCAGTTTGCATGCACTAATAATGAAATACTGAAGAGCATCGTGTGCCTTTTCGTAGCACCAATTTTATGGGATAATCTAGGCCAACCTCATAAGCCTTGGAACTGTAATGACATTGACGATATTAAATCTCATCTTGAAAATTTTTGTTTTAAAGAACACTTTTACTACTCTAGCCTACAGCTTAGAATTGAATTAACGTTGACATTTAAACATGGTGTTTTGGAAAGTAATTAAACACGTTCCGTGCATCGTTGTATTGGTTTTAAAACGCATTCAAATGGCCTGTACAATGCGTTTCAATTGAAATGATAAACGAGAACGCAACTCGTTCAACACGCAAATGATTTTAGTTAGGTTAATTCTAAGCTGTACGATAATGGTTTAAATTTGTGTAGTGTAGGCCTATAAATGCCTGGATTCCTATTATTATTATCAATTGTTGAAAATTAGCTGCCTCATCCTGTAGGCCTACAAATATGCCTTTTACTATTTTTCGGATTTATTTAGACGACTCTGTTGCCATTTCTTTTTTTTTTCAGAATTGACGGATGACTGATAAGTGTGCCTTTTTGTTTGAAATTATCTGCCTCTTCTAATAAAAATTTGCCCTCTTCTACTTGGGATTGATCAGCACGACTAAACCACATAACATATTTAAGCCGCTTTTTCAAAGCCATTTCATTCCTCTCAATAGGATGGGTGTACCATTTGCCATTTATGAATTTGAAAGACAGTTGCCTAGACCTAGTTTTGAAAGTCAGAAAAATAACGTTTTTAAGAAGTAACAACCTTCTAATGATTTTCTCCATAACCTCCTATACTGACTATTTAATCAAACATTAGTCTGGCTTGTGTGGAAGGGTACCATATATCAGGCCTAGGGCCTAATCCGGAATTCTCTTGAATTTTAAATATTTGACCATATTCAAATTATACACAGATGAAGGCCACCTAGGTATGATCCTTGTATTGATGTTTGCAGTAGGAATCTTCTTTTAGACTGGTCTTGATTGAATAAATCTTGAGCCTTTTGGGATCTAGGCCTATGGCATAGATAGGAATGGAAATAACCTTGCTAGACTGCTGTGAAGTAGCAAAATTACTTGTGTTTATTTGATTTCAATGAACTATCCAAATACCCTAGTATCATATTTTTTGTACTAGCAAGAAATATCGAAGTCATAGTCCGGTGTCAAGTTCATTCAACCCGAAAGTATCAAGGAT
This sequence comes from Tubulanus polymorphus, assembly GCF_964204645.1. Taxonomy (NCBI): domain Eukaryota; kingdom Metazoa; phylum Nemertea; class Palaeonemertea; order Tubulaniformes; family Tubulanidae; genus Tubulanus; species Tubulanus polymorphus. Next base: position 16,422,082 of record NC_134030.1, on the reverse strand, counting down.
TTTATGAGAGCTGGTTTGAGGTGAAATGCCGACTTTAAAACGTGAATGTTCAACATTGAAACCACCAGAGAAGAGATTAGCATTCACCGAACCAGTCATAAAATGTGAAAGTTTGATTTCCCGGAAGGTGAGTTTTTAACTTAGGGTCTGTGTTGTTATTTTTTCCATTATTCATAAAATTGGTAACCTTAAGCAAAAAGCAAGAAGATAAGTCGTAAAGTTCATACCTATCTACCAGTATTATGACTAATCGCTTGTCCTTATGATTTCCATTAATTTTAGAATTCATGTCTGTTGGAAATTCTGAGTAAAGATTTAACCCACATGGAACCTAAAACAGAAACAGTAGCTGAAGCAATTCAAAAGGTTCCGTCCCTAAGTGACCTCACGGATGACCAGTTCTTGGGTAAGACAACATATCTCATAACTTTTTGGTGGGCATTTACCGAGGATGAAAAGCTGGGGGATGAAATGGTTTTAGCCAATAGGCCCATATTGATTTTTCATGGGGATTTCATTAAAATCTTGTTTATTGACCTTCAAACAATTAAAAAGTCTAGGTCCACAGAGCTTATTTCTAGTTAGTATGGAAGGCCTAGGCCTAAATGTACTTAGAACCAGAATCTTCCTTAATTTTGATCAAGTGTCGCCCAGTAAATAGTTTAGGCCTGAAGTCTCTAGCAGTGGCGGATCCATGGGGGGGCGCCGCAAGTTTTGTTATCGCAATTAGGCCTATAATAAAACGTACGTTATCTTACCTCACAAAAGCATCAGTATTGTATGTAGGCAAGAGGGGCACATTCCCCTCTTGCGCTCTCCCTTTGTTCGTTCCTTCGCATGTAACAGAGCAGAGCATTCTTCGCGCATCGGCAGCTATGGGCGCCCCCTCTTTCCTAAAATCCTGGATGCGCCCCTGTCTATAGTTGTGTGAGTTAAAAGTTTGGTAATTTTAGCAGAAGGGTTTATGTGATAGTGTGAACACATTTTTATTTAGCTGGTCTAGTGCCTAAGTGGAATATGGTGGAAAAAGTGAGTCATTGCTGAGCTCTGGTTAAATAGGTCACATAGGCCTATATAGTCAACAGGTTATTCTGCTGCACCATACTCATTGTAGGTCAGTACTCCTTTAGAAATACCATCTGTTTTCATGAACAGTTTACCTTATAGTAGCTCCGACAATGCTTTCTATGGTTTTCCATGAGCTGCATTTCAAAAATGAGGCCCATTCAGGGAAGGGAGATTCAGAAGAGATTGTCAAAATTTGTATGCTTCGTATTGTTGAATGTCATTCCTGGTATGGATTTTTTTCCTTCATTTATTGGCAGGTCCTGCAGAATTTTGGTCAGATTAGGCTTTAGGTTTTAAGCTCATCGTTGTTTAATGAACAGCAGGCAAAAATCTGTTTTTGGTTGAATTAGACCTTATCTATTTTACTTTTGAATTGTGTCTCATTATACTGCATGGTAGACATAGGCTTCAGTTAAGTATTGTTTTGAGAGAGTTGCTCTATAGAGGCTTAATGTCGCTTAGGCCTATTGGATATTCTGTAAGATTGGACAGATGTAGGCCTTCACTGCAGTCATGGTGAGGGAGGCTTTATATAGGAATGTACACATGACATTACATTACACTATTCTCATTGGGAACAATACTTTTAGTATACTAACTATGGTGAACGAAAAAAATGCCCAAGGAAAAAATGGCCAGGAAAGAATGGCCAAGGTATTTGCATAGGAAAAAGTGGTCATGGAAAAAATGGCCACGGAAAAAAAGGCCAAGGAAGATTAAATAGAAAACTAACCATCATTTCATTGACGAACAAGAAATCAAATGCATGTTTTGACATGTCACTTTTTGAGATTATTAGACCTATTCCTGGATTAGTTTAGGTAAATTTATGATGAGCATATCTCACTTCAATGTTATCAGACACTACGCCAGTTTGCTATATAAATTACCACACAATTTGAATGTATTTACCTTTGATGATTTAAGACAGTCTGTGCCCTAATAGCTTACTTAGATGTTTTGAAATATTAATTTAGGCCTAGTTGATTTATTAAGTTTAAGTTTATCACTATTAAGTTTATCCATTGCCCACTTGCATGATAGTTCTTTCATGATAGTTCTTGATATATTCATTATATTTAATGAAATTAAATCTAAGTTCATCAAAGTTCTGAACTCATTATATCGATTTTAATTGTTTTTAGCCCCATGAAAAATAAAGGATGTCATTAAATTGAAAGCTTAATGTTTATTATCATTGTCAGTAGTTCCCATAAATTTTCCTATAGTGGGTGTGTAGTGTACCTGTAGCAGCACAGACAAGTGACTGGTCTATCCGAACTTGCAGCTACTTGCAATCTGGCGATGTATAGACCACAAGAAACCTGTGCTTACATATGCAATACATATATGGAACTAGGATCCAATACTTTTTGATGTGAGAAAATCCATCCTCCCTCGGCAGGGATTCGAACCTGATGGCATCGTTACACTAAGCCAAGGCATGAGACCCTGCCACACTAGACGAAGATCAGTATCAGCTGCATGAACCAGGAGATGGGCAACAAGTCAGTGCCATTATCAAGTAATTTCACAGTCACACTAAATTTGCCTGTTGATCACCATATGCTCACATGCACACTGTTTGTCCCATCTTGGAGTAATCAGACTGATTACTCCAAGGTCCCATGCACCTGTTGGTCATAAACTCCAACTAACATGGCCCCACGGCAGTCTACTTCCTATTCTGGAAAAAAACCACTTTCCTCATGTCTAAAACATCTGCCTTCTAGCTGAAATGGCTTTATCAATTTGAAAAATTGTCAACCGCATTTTATTGATGTCAAAACTTACCAAAACTGTAATGAGGAATCCTAAGCCCACGGGCAAATGTCAGACCAGAAACAAAGTTTTCATTCTCCTGGGGTCAATGACCCTAAAGTATATTTGTAAACAATCTGAATTGAAGTAGATTCTTTTATTAGAACATGAAAAGAAGAGCATGATAGGTTATGCAAGGTCCATTTGTAAAAACTGGGGAGCTTCATTTTCATAGACCTTTGAAAGATGTGGAATTGGAAACTAACTTGTTTGATTGTAGACGTAATTATGATATCAAACTGATTTAGTTAATTGGTATACCATGTACAATTAGGTAAAATATTGTATCACGAAAACAACTTAGTTACAAATCACAGTCATGTCAAATTGATAAAAATCTTTAATTCTTCAGTCATCATCTGCCTTGATTCCCAGGAAAATTTGCAGACATCCACATGTATAGGGCCTTGAAATAACGAGACGATTAGTACTGCATAGCTTAACTATTTTATTTTATTCTAGAGCTTTCACTATTATTGAATATTAGCTTCACCACGTGAATGAGTGACTAACCTGCCATTTCCAAATCAGTACTCATAGTTCTTTTTTGCAGTGTAAGCACAAATTTAGTTTTTGCGCTCAGGCTAATGCCAGCGCATTGTATAGATTACCGTCTGACAACATTTCAACCTTCTCTATCAAAAAAATTGACTTGTGTTTAAAAAGCTAGATACAAAAAACGATATCGGCCCCTATATATAATGAATCATTGCATGAATATTGCATGGGATTTGCCAAATGGGCATAAAACACTAATACTAATTGTTTAAGTCAGCCGCCTCGAAAAGTAACAATTTGCACGAAGGGAACACTGTACACTATTCTGAAATGTATACTACACTACTGTAAACTATTCTGAAATTGAATATCTTGCTATAATCAGTTGAAGTATGATTTCCATTTTAAAGAGGCTATCTTTGAACTAGTAGTTAGCGGAATAGATATGTCTATTGAGAAATAGATCTTAAAAAGCATTAGCTTAGTTTTACTGTCGAGTGGTCAATTGGCAATAAAAGGGTTAAATGGTCTGTAGACCCTGTGTGTTGAGTAGATGCATAATTTTGAGAGCAAACATTTTATTGAATAGAAACGAAATTCTATACCCTGGGAATTAATACCAAATACATGAGGTTGTAATGAATACACCTTTTAGAAGGCCGTCTACTAGTGAAAACTATATGGGCTGAAAGTGCATTTCTGTGCCTCTCTTTATCAAACTAAAAAGTATCTTGTTAGTCTTGAAATCTCTCACTAATTGAGTGGTCTATCAGTATTTTTGGCAGACTCAGTCAAGATCCTCTCTGTTTTACTTCAGGCCTTCAAATCTTATTCGATAGATGAGTTGATACCGATGACTTTCTCACTCAGAAAGACTTCAACTATTCATTGAAATTGTAATTAGTTGCCAGCCTTGTCATTGTCACCGATTCAGAAAATGTGTGTTAATTTAAGCTAAGATTGGTTCGACTTACGACCCGACTACATAGTCCTAAGAATAGCGGTAGCACACACATGATCATTGATTGCGGATTCATTTGTCTCAGGATCTTAAAAAAGCACTATGATTCATCATCACTAAGTCTGAAAGTCACGTGATACAAAACATGCAGCTGATTGGCTGCGACGATCTGATCAGGTCGTCGAGAATGGAACTTGTTTAATCCTTGCGATGCGGGGTTACGATCAGTCTGCGATCAATCAGAGTAAACTCATGTCAAAAAGGTTAATGATAAAAAAATTGCTATTTCATATCGTACCTATGCATATTTTTTTTCCCCAGCTTGTTAGAAAGATCTGATTGAGTCGTAAGTCGACTTGAGCTTAGCTTTATAGAATGATGACTTTCTCATCGTTTCATTTTCTTTTTAAGATAGAAATTATATGAAATCTGAAAACTATATAAATCAGCTTCTTGATACAATTAATACAATTGAATTCATACCTCTGAGAACGATTTAGAACGGACCTGGAACCAGTTTCTGTTCACACATACAGGAGACAACTAGTTGCAAGGCAGTTTTCGGCGTATGGAGAGGAACTGGCTGGATACGATCAGTTGTTTGAATGTGTGATGTGAGCTCGCTTACGACTGGTAAAGCCTGGCCCACACGAGGGGGTTTTTAGTCGCCAGTTGCGGTGACTGGTTCTGCTAACAACCATCGAGCAATCGATCGCTTGGTGTCTCTTGTGTGCTATCACTGGCGACGGAGAGGCAAATATCTTTCCCGCCAAACATCTGTATCATGTGACTTGTCAAGATGGCCAAGCTACTACCTAGGGTGGTGCGGTATTTGGAAGTATCACCGGCAGTTGCTTGAGAATTGCTCGAAAATGTCGCCCATGTGCACTAGGCTTAAGCAACTATTTATCTCCAGTTCCAGCCAGTTGCCCGTGTTCCACTTTTGAGCAACTAGTTGTATGTGAGCGTTCCATAATCAACAACACGTGGTTGCAACTGACAAAAACAAAGCAAAATGACACGTGACTAACTTGAGATGCCCTCAAGTTGCTGTCGATGTACATGCTATGGACCTAGAGACTGGCATGAGCCATGCAGTTGCTGGTTTTTGCTAGATTCTCGATGTAAAGGGGCACTCAGGTTGCCCTTACAACTGCGACTACAACTGGAAGCGACTGATTCGAGCATCTGGCAGCGATCGTCAGTGACTGGTTTTTTGCCAATTGCGGCGATCTGAGCGTGTCTACAACTGACAGCGACGGGTCGGCGACAGAAAATTTTTAAAGTTCATGATTTTGACTTGTACTAACATGAATATTTCATTCCTGGCAAATATTCTGGAAGTAACAAAAATGGTCGATTTGAATGGTCGATAATGATAGTTAACTTCTATGCTTTTATGAATATATATTTCCTTCCATAGTTTGTGGGTAAATGGAGGATAGATTCTATGCCCCAGTAGTGCCCCCAGATCCCTCATATTTGGCCATGATATAGGTAACTCAGAAACCTATCTGCCCTGGGGTGGTTAAACATCTGGATATGTCTATAGATAACCTTAGTGGCATTATGTCATCTAAGGTTAAACCTTAGTGTCAATATATTCTCTACAGAAAATTACTCAAATATGAGCTCTCATAGCCATCAGAACGCATCTCAGACGTTCAGCGTTCTCTGCGGCGCTCACTTGGCTATGCGTGCATATTTCCGGATTATATGTCGCACCAATTGATTTTCGGTAGCTACACCCCCATGAGGGGTACTAGCTCTGAACTACTGGTAACTGGATAAGATCAGTTGCTAATCTGATGTATGTCAGGCATTAGTCTGTTCCAAAATTTAGAATGGGCCTAGATCGGCCACGCTTCAATTTCTTCTACATTTCAATTAAATTCAAATCATCTTTTCTTGTGGTAAATCTTTTTATGGTTAAACTATAGGCCCCATTCACTCATTGGGGATGCCAATTTTATCTTTATTTGATGACTTGTTTGAGAGCCTTAGAATCCTGTTCGGTACCTCATTGGAATGGAACTTTTGCTAATGTGAACCCTTGGTCCATTCTAAATTTGTACAGGCCAAATTTAGACTGTTCTCAATAATGTACTGTTACTACGCCTATTGGATTGTTGGTTTGCAATTATGACGAATCCAGAGTCGGGAGTCATCAATTTGAATTGTCACAAGGGAAATAGGCTTAATCTAAGCATAGGAAACAATTCGAAGGGAAAAGTTTCCTGTTTCAAACATACCGCGTCTGAGCTTGTTATGATTTAATCATCATTTCATATGGCCAATAGTCCTTGGTAAGGCAGTGGGTCGGGTCTGAGGATGTTATCAGTTTGAACGCAGACAATAGATCGTTAAAGTGCTTCCTTCCTTTTTTGATAAAATCAAGTCTGTTTCTTGTCGATATGAGTTGATTTGGCTGTCTTTTTTCTTTATTATTTGGATTTTTCATCAGAGACGGGTGGTCAAAAGCGTGCTTAATGTTAGACCGATTTTCAGTCAGTTTATGAGCTTATACCCCAACAATTCTGGATTAGTATGTCCGTGTTTTAGTACTAATTAGTATTTTAGTATTAAATACTCACGATTTGAGCCTTTTTTCAGTTCTGATTTTTTCAAAATTCAGTTCTGAAATTTTAACTCTTGTTTATTAGAATTGTACAAAATCATGTATTGCATTGTATCTTGGGTCCCCACTCATGAATGAAGCTTTTCCAGCTTAAGATTGAATTTCTGTCTGCATTGAAAACATGAAGTTACTTCTCAACCTATAACTTTGGTTCTGTGTTCTGAGCAAAATATTGTTACTTTAAAAAACAATAGATCTGGATCTGGGACATCATCATGATTAAACATTTTACATTCATTTAGTTTACGTATGTAAGCTCCGCCATGGAGAATAAGATCCAAATGCCGATTTATACGCTTTAAAGACCTATTTGAAATCTGTCCACATTCAAGAGATCATATTAGACATTTTTTTTTAGAAATAGGAAGTTCTTTTTTGGTCAACCAGCATAATCAATAAAACAGTTGATGAAAGAATGTTAATCCATGAAAATTAAATTCTGGGATGGCGAACGTGTAGAAATGCGGGCTATATGTGGCTGTATGGATATGAAATATGTTGTTATTTTACTGAAATTTAGGACAATCTCACTAGGTATCTGGACCACCCATTACTTAGCAACCAATAAGGGGACTTGTTTGAATGTCAGTCAGATTGGTATGTGTTTAGTTTATTCCATACTATATGGGTTGCCAGATACACAAGGCTGGATCAGGAAGTGTGAAATATACACTGTTTTTTTTTCTGGTGATTTCAAATTGGGAGGATTCATAGGAAAATGATTTTATGTCATTTGATATGTGTTTCATTGGCATCAGGAAATAATTAAATGTTTATTATTTGAGAAACATCTCTTAGCTAAAATACTGACGTCCATTTGGCTTGAAAATTTTCAAGGGAAAAGATTTCTTAGATCAGCGATTGATTACCTGTTGCAGTAACCTGCAATCAGGTGGCAATTTTGCATGCAATTTTTTAATGCAGGTTCATTAGTCGAAAAATCATTTTTCCATCGCGGAAAGGTGGAGCAATGAGTTATGTTGTTATGGAGAGGGATGAATTTTTCTTGCAGTTGTAACTAAATTGCAGTGCAGATTGCATGAACCTACAACTGAACGACGAGTCACTGTGATTTAATCTTGAATATACTTAGAAATTAACTAAATAATTAAAATTTTGATCTGATTAGACCATTATTCTCATGGTCCATGAAAATGTCCGGTTATGAAAATGTACATAAAATATGATGTTTAATCCAGATTGCTCATAAACAATATTGACCTCATGAAATTGGTTCTCGAATGATATAGATATGTAAGATCTTATCACTAAAGTATGTACCAACAGCATTGGCTATATAAAAGTGTAAGCATTCATTTAGATTTTATCTAGTCCCAAATATGACTGCTGTCAATCAAATTATTACTACCCTTGGTGTTCATTCAGAATTTTTACCATATAAGGCTAGCTTTGTGTTGATTGGTTGATCCATACCACCATTGACTATTACTCATTATTGTATAGTACTCTACAGGTTCATTGCAATCTCATGTAAACAGTACTGCACTAACATGTGCACTAACAGCCTTGGTAAATTAGCTCAATTTTAATCTTTAAAAGTTTAATTTTAGTTTTCCACAAAATCTAAATTGGTGTTGCCATTAGCCAATTTCTAGACTGACAAATTTTATCTGTTAGGTGCGAGTTAAAATTTATGAACTTAACAGTTGTTGTTAGTTTTTTATTATTCTTCGAATAATTCTCATCCCCTAAAAAGAAAGAATTTCTGAGCTTTAGTTGTGGGCGTGAGTACTTATGCAAAAGCGAAGCTAAAAATCTTGTGCACCTCTCAACTTCTCATGAAATTGAGAACCACTCCTCACACTTATGGAACTCATAACTGAAAAATTTTGCTGGACTGGGTTTTAAATCCGAATTTCATTTTTTGAGAATTCATTAACAAACCCTATTCATAGAATTTAAGAATAAATATTTCAAAGAATGTGTCAAAGAATTCTTTAAACCTAAGACACAGTTGTGATTAAACTGTGGCCCTAGAATTTGAATTAGGTAAATTTTGGTAGGTTCTAAATTGCAGCCATGGAATGGTGTCTTGATGGCAGTATTTGGAGGACCAGTTCTGATACAGGGTCTGTTGTATGACATGATTAATTTGCTATTTCATTGAACCATATGAAAACTGGGCTGGTGGTTGTGCCAGAACCGTTATGAAACAGGTACCCCTTTTCTGTCAGAAGGGATATGTATGTAGCGGGCTTTAGCTGCTTAATATGCTTTGTTTTTGTTTCATTATAACATCATGTCTATGAATACACCTCCAGTTACTGTTATTCCAAGAATTGTGGCTGCAGTCATTATGGTACAGAATATGGTACTCTGTATGTATGTTTTGTTTCCTGGTAAAACTTACGCATAATTAGATTATTTAATGATATACATGATGATTTGTTGCTCACATTGCTTTTAAAACCTAACTGAATCTTAACTGTAAGTTGGAATAGACTAAAAATACACTGATAAAACGTCGATCAATGTTCGGGATTCAATCAATCTGATCCAAAATTTTCAAGCACTTACGTTTTTGAATTGGTACCAAGAAAATTCAGTGGATATACTGATGTGGCAAACTGTGCAACTTGTAATTCCTGCATGGTTCTTGTGAAGTAGGTGTTGCAATTTGCCTTTTCTGATTTATTTATTTATTTAAAACCTAGAAATATGTTGTTATATTGTCTTACATGCCATCTATTCTTGGGACTATAAAACCCTGTGATCAGTTTCTGCAATCAACATCCTTTAAGTTGCCTCACAGTTTAGCATACCTCAGAGCCTGGTTTTATAGACTAGTATCAACTTAAACCCAGACTCAACTCGCTTTATTGAATCGATTAAGTTAACCCCAAGGTTGAAAATAATACCAGTCTATAATCTTAAATCCTGTCTATGAATATTGATTATAAACTTCATTTAAGTTTATAAAGCAATTGTCAGCTTAAAAAAACCTGTTGCAGAAAAAAATTTACTATCACTGAATCTCATGGTGTGAAAAATCCTCAGCCTTTCAGTAAATAATGGTCCTTATGTTGCATTCAGCCTTGTCTGAAATGCTTTAGATTTTTTTTCCAAAATTCATAATTTGCTTTTTGACGGTCCCAAGAAATCTGAGATAATCAAGCCGTCTGGGTTTAATGAAAGCCCTTCCTGGCGTAGTCATCAGATATTATTAACTACACGATGAAACCAATCCCACTTTCTAGTTTATATATGCAGTATATTGATGTTTGTTTTAGTGAAGAGTCTTCATATTTCTATGAATTTGAAGGCTATTTCCTCCAACTGTAGGTTGTCATACTGTGGCACTTCTGTGAAAATAAAGGCAAAATTTCTTTAGACTTAATTATAGCTTAAAGAGTCGCTTTATTAATAGATAGATGAATTCCTCTACGTATTAAATAAACCCCAGATATCATAATGGAACTTCATACTGCTGGTAATCAAGCTTATTCGGGTGTCGCTTGTAGTTGTTGATCTTGATTTCATTCTCAATTTCTATCAACTTATCTATTTGAATTGAATCGATGATTATCAAAAGAAGAATTTACGAAACACTGTTTATTGAAGCCAATCGAATATTTTAGGAGGTTGTTTGTATTATTGTACCTCTTTAAAAGATTAGGGAGCCTTAAAATCCAGTTCGAGAGACTGTAAAGGGAGAAGGTATTGGTGACCATTAATTTATTGATAGATGACAAGTTATCTGGTATTTTCTTGCTCAATTGTTTACGATTACTGGGAATTGTTAAGGGCAAGTTAAGTAATCAATGAATAATTATTGTTCCAACTAGTTTGTGATTATATTAGGCCCTATACATCATATCTTATAGTTAATACATAGATTAATACTGTTTTGAAATTTTGCTGAACAGTAAAACAGCATTAGGGAATATTACCGAAATTCCTCCTCCATAACGAAATGAATTCGTTTGGAACATCGTCATAGAGTGGGATTTGGGGTTTTAATGTTGGATTCTAAATATCAGATGTTGTCTTTTTGGGATGGATATATACCATGTTGGGCAGTTTGACCATTTAGAGGCCGGTTTTATGGTTAGTGATAAAAATCCCTTTGGTAAAAGTCCCCTTGGAAAAAATCCCTTATTCTTCTAAGTAGGTAAAAATCCCCCTCCTTCATCCAATTCATTTATATTTTGGAACACCATAAAGATATGACGAGCATACAAAATATAGTATATAGCTGCGTTCACACTAGGATTTCAGTAGGGTACTAAGCATTCACACTAGGAAATTATTCCGCGTATTAGCTGTAGTGTGAGCGCAGATTCGGCGCTTAGCTAGCTGCCTATTCACATCCTTGTAGTACAAAACACTTAGCACTAATTAAACTCCCCTCTATTGGCACACTGGGTGACTACTATACTGGGCTTAATAAGTGCCGAATCGCGACTCGTAGTGTGAACGTAAATGGCTGTATAAGCGCCGTATTTTGGTGAATTTGGCACCAGCGAAGTAAGGTATTTAGTAAGCGCAAATCTAGTGTGAACGCGGCTTATACAATTTGAATTAAAACATACTACAGATTAACAGTTCATTGATACTAGATTAATACCTTACTTTAAAGTTTTCGCAGTTAATGAAAGGGTTCACCGCTCACTTCAAATATATTACACTAGCTTGAATCTAAAATATTTCAAATTTAAAGTTCATTATTTCTAATAATTCATGGCATCGCACACCTCAAATATACCACCAGTTAACAAGAGTTCACAGTTCAAAAATATTCCAGTTCGAATTTTAAGATATTACAAATAAAGATTCATTACTCTTATTTATTCTAAGCTCATTTTATTCTAAGAGTTGTCTAAAGCATTTATCCGAAGGATTTCATTGCACAGTTCAAACATATTTCAGTCTCATTGCAAATGAATAAAATTGGAGAAACATTTTGCTTTGAAATGTTCTTTCAAATCACCAAGTGGGGATTTTTACCTTAAGGATTCTTACCCAGGGGATATTTACGTGTCTCTGTGAAACTTATTTCATCTAGTAAAACCTAATGCCTAGATTTATGACTTCATTTTTCGAGGTATTCTGAGACTTTTCATTTTTGCATTGAGCCTCGTTTTTCACCCCTTCCAGGATACAAAATGTGCCCCTTCAAGATCTACATACATGGTGCCCCTATCATGGGAAAAATTCTCTAGTAACACCCTGTCTCTTTGAAATATGGATGATTTGACAATAGAAACCACCCTCAGGGGTTCAGATTGCAGGTGATATCTAGCACTATATGGAACTAGAGGTTAATTCAGTTTTAATGATCACTTACCTGTGAAATGCAATCATGTTCGAGTACGTTTCTGACGTAATCCGAAATAATCGCTTTTCAAGGTGCCTTATTTGAAATTAATAAGCATGTGTTTTGTTTATTTATATCCGAGACCTGCTGTGCGTTATTCAATGGGTTAAAAGTTGTGTAGGATCAAATTGCAGTTAAGAAATGATTTGAAATTGAAAATGTTAACAAGTATAATGTTAACTTTACCTGTAGTGTTTAATTTGAAGCAACTAAACCAGAATGATGGGGCCACTTGCCTAGGTTAATTAAACTCAGAATTTTAGAATTATCCCACCATCCAGTTAAACCCATACAACTGTGGAACTTGGTCCTGAGTCAAATAAAACCCAACAACTAGAAAGGAAACTGGGTATCATAGCTGAGAAATTGACTCTTTCAGGTTAACTCAACAAAATCGTTTAGACTTTGGAAAATAAATTTGGTAGAGTAGGGAGGGGTGGGTCGGTTCAACCTGAATTATGTGAACTTATTGTTGATATTGACCAGCAGGTGTAAGGGTTGATGTCTGACTTCATAATTATGTCATTGGTGGTAGTATTCATACAAATTCCGATGGACATGGTCATTCTGGGCTCTCAGGCAAAGAGACTCGAAAATCACAGTTAATTATCAATCACCTATAGGGTTCTGACCTATACAATTGATTCCTCTGTTGATTTTCCGATTGCCTCTATTCTGCCATGATGATCATTCTTTTCAGGTTAATTTAATGATCAACCAGACTATCACAGGAACAATAGGTTCACAGACATTGTTCGGAGTAAAGTGCTAGTCTCTGACTGAATAGGAATTACATTGGGCCTATTACAGCCTAGGGCTTGAAACCTATATATGGATATATTGAGGTGACAGCCCAGGGGTCGCAATGTCAATTTCATGTGTATATAGACTGTGGGCAAGGTGCATTTGGAGCATTTGACAATCCGATTTTGTGCATTGAACATCTCTTGTTTTATATGGCACACATACTTTGGACTTTATATCGGTAATATCTGAAAATTATTCTTAAAAGATTAAAGGTAATTCTGCTTTCAATTCTATATGTTTTTATGGTTTGGATATGTGGTATGAAATTATTACAAGGTTTTGTCAAATATAGTTTATATCCTGGTGATTCATTTTGAGGAAATGTAGATTTGGATTTGGGCCTTAGTCTTTTGAATGATTTGTTTAATCAATTGTTATAGTATCTGATCATTTTCCATAAACTCTAGTTTTGTAGTCATTTTCTTCTGAATTCAGAAATGAATACCTCAAGAAAGTCATGATTCTTCGGGCCCGTTGGAAGCAATTTTTGATTGCTGCGGCTAAATGCCGATTTTGGACAGGTTCTAAAAAATGCTGCGGCGAATTTACTTCATTTCTTCTAAAATGTGGGGTCCTCCTTATTACCGAGATGACGTAATTTACCGAGGTGAACCGAGATGACATGAAATATAACATATTTATTTATTCATTATCGATTTTAACACTTGAAATCATATTTTATCAGTAATGAATACCTTCTAGAGTCATATTTTGCATATTTTTCCGCATATTTTGTAAAAAAAAACTTGACTTCAAATATGTCATCTCGGTTAGCAATAAAATTTCATTGAATTTGATTGATCGAGGATCTCATCTCAGTAAAGTTAAAAGTTATTTTTCTACAAAAATATCCGACAAAATATGACTCCAGCAGGCATTTATTACTGATACCGTCATCTCGGTAATAAGGAGGACGGAAAATGTGGTATTCAAAGAAAAATGCATCATTCAGTAAATTATTGCTGCGGCTTTCGCTGCTGCAGTCGTTGCACTTCCAACGCCACTGCTCTTGATCCACATTTGAGCCACATCCTAAAGGCCAATGATATGTTTGATTGTTTTAGGGTTATTGGACACTTAAGTAATTAATATGATAAATTGTTAAGCAATTGCTCATTGATGATCTCATTATTTGGTTATGAAAGTTTTGTAAATTACAGAGCTTTCAAATTTATTTTCATCAATTTGAATTTTTTGGTCTTAGTCATGGCAGTTATTTTCAGCCTCAAAAATCAGGCTAAAGCGAATTTGATTTAGATAAATATTGCCTTATCTTGAAAGGAATTAAGCCGTTGAATTATTCCATTCAATGTGCCTTATCATAAAGATTAAAATAGATTGAAATTTTTACTAGATGCATTGTCATTGGAATCAATCAACAGTTTTTTTTTAAATTTCATGACGTTGACATTTTTCATTAGCGATGTATAGACCTAACTCTTGTCAGGGAGAGAGGTAGATTTGAAAAATGTTGCCAAGGCGTATCCATCCATTATGTTGTGTACCTGTTATAGTCTTGTTGAATCTGGGCTTTCAAGCAGTCTGAAGGGTGTTCATGTTTATTGTGTTTAGCTATTGTTGTTCAGAACCTGTTTTGTGTGTGATTGCTTCAGGCTGCTTTACACAGGTGAAGTATAGTCTACCCATATTGTACCCAGGCCCAAATACTTACTCAGGATACTAGAGCCTGATATCTCACGAATCAATAGCCATGATACTTTTAGAGTTCTTACAAGCAAATTTTCTTCCAAAAGTGCTAATAATAAATGCCCTAAATATTTTCGCTACTACATTTCAAAAACAATTTAGGGCCTTTATTGGTGAACTGTATTGTTTACCATGTATTCCATGTTTGGTAATTCAATGAACTATGGCATTAAAATCTTTGAGATTTTACTCAATGATTATAATTAGTACTTTCTTGGGTTCATTCAAACGATCAGCCTGCCAGATCCTAATGGACATGGCCATACCAAAATATTGATCGATCAGCAAGATCGGACCCTAATTACTAGGTGGCCCTGATACACCAAGCATTTAGATATTTGATGCCATGAGACCAACTTCAACCAGGCTTCCATATAGCTAACCATATACATACGTATAGAACGCAAATGCGTAACATCAGTTTTATATAAGAGGTTAGAAATCTTTAAATGGTTGAAATTTGATTGTTCAATCTAACTAATGGCTTGAATCTGCTGAGCTATAAATACATGCATTGAATGTGCGTTGGGCTCACTTTCACCAGGCTGTTTGTCCTCTGATTCACTTGGCTGTCCGTACCTTGTTAGCCACTATGAAAATTCCATTCATTCATCTTGCTCGTGCGATATTGTTTGTCATAAGCATGATAGCATTTTTCGAAATTTCAAATGCTCAGAGTGATCCTTACTCTGATACTTCTCATTCATTCTTTGCTCGGAAAATAGATGAATGATTAGCATTCTATGATATTGCCCTTATGATTGTAAAGTGAGTCAATCATTGTAATGATGGCTAGTTACGCAAGATTCAATTTTAATCTCTTTTGACAAATTAATGACAGACATAGGCTTTAACACCTCATGTTAGTTAAGCTGCGTTCCCATTTCATCATTTTAGAATGGACCAAGCATTCATACCGTCAAAACGTCCTCGCTTAACAAACATTCCATTTCTGAACGGAGTAATTTAGATTGACTAAAAAGAACGATCTGGAATGACTAATTTCTGCATGTGTGTCAATTGGGGGACCAGATTTAAAGTGTACGTGAATTGCTAAGCTCAGGTTTGGGTCGTTTTGAATCATGGCATTAAAGTTACAGGCCAAATTACCCTGTTACTTTACCTCGATAGTAGAATCCTCATGCAAATATGATTATTGAATTAGTGATATGTCATTAAGATATAAATAAGAACCGAAACAGAGATATGATAGAATTTCCACATGTATTTATCAATTGCTAAATGTTGGTTCAGTTTACTTAACTCAATTTGATGCTACAGTGAAGCTACAATTAGTAGCGGGTCGATCATGAGTGTGAAACCAACTGTGATTAAAGATTAGAATTTAAGCCGCAATCACACAAGCATTTTTGGCCCAACCAAAAACGTCAGACCAGGCCCGAGCCAAATTTTAGCACCAGACAAATGATTGCGTTTGGATTGCAACTGGCACTAGAAATGATCCACTTCGCTTTGTTTGAGCATTGTTTAGTATCGAGTGAATGGTTTGCGTGTGAACGAGCTCTCTGATTAGGCATGGGCCAAATTTGGCCCGAGCCTGATCCGTGCCAATTTGGCCTGGGCCAAATCGTCTCCGTGTGATCGCGGCTATAGTTTGACTTTTAAAACCACGATAATGATTCTCAAGGTTCCCACCAGAAAATGGTTTTGAAAAAGTAAATGGTATACAAACTCTTGATATTATTGCAATTAATTAGTTGAAATCTTATTGAATGGGCCCTTCCCTTCAATCACAGATTTCTTCTCTACCTGAACCCAATGCATTATGCTATAGGTTATTCTGTGTAGTGGCAGTAGCAATGTTTAGATATTGTGGTGTTTTCTTGGAATAACCAATCAAAATAGAGATTACATCCCATAACACATGAGAAGGCTTTGTTTTTTATCCATTCACACAGTTGAGGTGAAACAAACCAGTCTCTTGCACATTTCCATAAAATATTTAGCAACAATCAAATGGAATCAGCATTAATGAAGGGTGTTATCGAATTATGACGATTAGATAAAATGACGCAATTTCTATTTGTCATCTCAGAGGACGATACAGGTTCGTACATATGTTCCTTTTAAAAAAATTGTTTTATCTAATTGTTTAGTTTCTTTTAAAGGATTGAAAAAAAACTGAATTTTCGCTATTCTGGGGTTTTTCTTGCATTTTAACGCCACCGGGGACGAAGAATCAGAAATAAAAAAATTCGGCGAAAGTAGATAGAATTTAAACACCCAAATTTTTGGTTCAAATCGTATATCTACGTAAGAAATTTCGGTTGGCATAGATAAACACATGAACTGGCCTGAGAGCAATGATTGAAGTTTATTTTGCTACTACTAAATTATATATAGGCCTATAACAGCGTTAAACCAGATTTCTCTCAGATGATTTGTCCATTTTTGAATTTTCCTCCTGTATTGTATTCCTTGAGGATATATTGATCTTTTTATGAATTGATTGAATTGGTTTCGTATGTCAGATTTTCCAAAAAGCTTGAAATGACCGACGTCTCCTAGAGGGTGATCAATGAGTGCTAACATGAAACGGGATTGGTCTTCATTTTCAAATCACTAGAATCTGTGTTGGCAAAATTTTGATGGCAAGAAATGACTGTTAATTCAGGATGGAATTCTTAGGAATATATGCTAATTATATGCTAACAGTATTGGGTATATTAAGAATTAGTGCATGCTTTTTATGAGTTTTAACTTCTTTTTACAATGATGAAGGTTTCTGGAAAAAAGGAGATTTTCGAAATGAGTTCAATTTCTATATTTATTCCATTAGGGAATTTGCACTTAAGATAAAATCAAAGAATTTTCACTGCATAGGCCTATATTTATATCATTAAGACAACTTAAATGCCCCCTGAACGCATAATGCTGAATAAACATAGTTTTTGTTAGATTTTTCCACTTTATTTATTATCATTTTACCATGGAATACAAGGCCAGGATTTAGTAGTAGGTCTATTCATCTGCTACCGTCTGAAATCCTAGAGTTGTAGTTCCTAGGTTAGGCCAAATGATACCAAATGGGCCCGCGTAAAGCAGGCATGGGCCTATTTGGTACTGGGTGATACTAGCTACAGTGAATTAATAAATGAGTTCCCTCTTTCTATCGATACCAGCTAAAGAATACTGTAGTACACGTTATGCGTAAAGTTACATCAGATAAGAAGGAAGTATCAAGAGATTCGGTGATATGAAATATTTTCAGGGCTTCCCGTTGTATGTATCAGAGCAAAGTGCAGTCAGTCTAGGCCATATTCTACTGCTTGAGTGGATGCCTAAGGGTTAATATTCAGTTGTTAATTGCAAACCGGATTTATATCAATTTCAGTTTCAGGTGTTAATTCACAATGAGATCTGAGTCCAGACAGCATCTCGCATTTATCTGCAAATCAACGCTCTGAAGACCTCGCCATTTCTCTGTGCATCACGATTCTGAAACAAGCACTTAAAAAAGTAATTCATGAATTTCTATTCCTAGAATTTCCAACAAATTCTTCGCAAGTTCCACCGTTGACGCCTGGAACGAACCAGAAAATGTCGCAGGTTTTACTGGCGAGTTTTAAATGTTTCGAAAAAGAGCAACAGAGACTCGACATTCCCAAAGGTATGTAATTATGTTGTGTAACAAGAATACCTGTGTCGTTTGATAATATCCATCTATGGATCGTATAAATTACGTATTTTACAGCTACGGGTTTTCTGAATCCTAGCTTCAGAGAAACAATAAAGTTATGTAGGGTAAAGTTGTTAACATAATGAATCAATTCCATTCTGTTCTATGTATTTAATCTACCAACTGAAGAACTACATCAGTCTAATATCAGCTCTGTGTCTACTTTGTAGGGTCCAACTTTGTAATAACCGAACTCAAAATGTGTTATGTCACTTTTTCCAGTTTCTACATATCTCATTACAAAATGCATATGTATCTATTAAACGGTTTGATAGGTTTGCTTTTCCCCCAAAATATAAGGCGTGTTCACACGACGAAATTTAGACCGGTCCAATTAAGACCGGACCAAGCGTTCACACGGGCAAAAATACCGTTCCAAGTTAGACCGGTCTAGTTTAGACCGGTCTAATTTGGCACGGTCTAAAAGAGCGGACCAGGTCCGGATCACATTTTGGACCGGTCTAAATATGTGTGTGTGGACAGAAACTGGTACCAGGTCTGGTCTAAATCGTAATTCTGAATCTCTGCGGTATAGATGTCGCGACCTCTGCGGCATAGTGTGAGTCCAGTTTATTAAGTTTTAAATGCTTTTATTACCGTTTATATAATTATTCTTAAGAACTGTTTTTCCTCCCTATACTATGGAAATGTTTGGAGCGTAATTCGTATTCGTATATCGCGATCATCATCCGTTCTACTGCCGTGCCTTGGACCGTGTTTAAACGAAACTTAGAGTTTCGAATTCGCAAAAATGTCTGAACCTGACAAGAGGATCGAATTGGTCAAATGAAGAATATCTTGCTATACTTCGGGTCTGGAAGCAAGACTTCACCCAGGCGCAATTGATTATTTAGCAGATGGCGACATCTTGGGGCCCGGTGACAAGCGATTTTATCACCGCGTTTCAAAACGCCGTGTGAACGCTCACCAAAATTTGGTCCGGTCTAAATTTGGACCGGACCAGGTATGGAGCCATTTAGACCGGTCTAACTAGTTGTCGTGTGAACGCAGCTATAATGTTGTTTATTCTGAATTGAACAGTTTAGGCCTAATTGAATAAGTATGGAATATAGTCAAATTTGATAAGGTTATTCATTGGCACCTGAATGTATTTTGCTTATTCTGATAAGTATGCTACTGGTATTGTTTTATGTATTGTTTAGGTTTTCCTCATGAAAATTGACCCCCAAATTTGGCAGTCATACCCTCAAAAGCCCCTCAAATACCCCTTAAATTTCATATTGATGGTCCTGTATGAACCCTGTTCTCAAACACTTCCAAAACTAAAATGTTTTGACCTACGTAAAACTGAACACAAACGAAAAACTAGATCAGTTACTTTTAGGTTGTACCGTGGATACAGGGGTACCCAGATCTACTGTTGCGTGGGTTCAATTCGACTGGACCCAGATCCCCAGTGGTGTCTTAATTGTGATTCTGAACCCAGTGTTACTAAATATGCTATCAAACTGTATGTATAAGCACTGGTCAAGTGGTCTATTTAATTAGTTTATTCATTAGCCCCTTTGATCTGGATATAGGAGACTTGATTTTTGATTTGAGGTGAGTGCTTAACTTGACTGTCACTTCCTAATTGTTAGACCGATTCCACATTGTGTAATGTGGTGTCAGCATCCAGGTTTAATTTGACCACCCAGTACCATAAGTGTTGGTTTGATTTAACGTTGAACCCATTTCCACTGTGAGTTTGTCAGTTGACTGGATCGAGTTCTAAAGATTTAATCAAGGTGCGTGTTGATATTTTGAAATGAGTTTGTTTTTTTTTCCATTTTTCTGTCGGTGTACTTGATTGAAGTTTGGATGTAATTCTTTTTAGTACCGCTTGATCAAATAAATCTTGCTCTTTTTACATTTCCTCATATCATCGCATTTGTTTGAATTCAGAATTGAGTTTTCTCATGTTCAAATGGTTCATCGTGCACAATAGCTGTATTGTTAATGCTCGTGAGAAGATCGGCCTAAACTGTGTAGAATCAATTTGCGAGTTGAGAAAATAAATGGGACTTAAATCGTTTATGTAATCATTGAGTCAATTACGTAATCATTGAGTCAATCACGTAAATCTGAAATTCTTTATTCTACCGGAAGTCTTTTACACAACCTTTGTCTCCATCAATTAAGGTACTGCTCCCAAAAACCACCTCCCTGCAAAAACATAGTATTCAGAGGCGTTGTAAGCAATTTTAAGCAATGTTCTGTAAGCAATATTCTTGTGGCAGAGTTGATAGATTAGAAGAATCTGCTGACATGAGTTATGCAGTTGAAACCCAGCACCATTGCTTGAGTGTTCAAAGCAAATCGTAGCATCTTCAGGTTACCCCAAACAATTTTAAGGGATGGTCTGAAAATGTTTTGGGTAATGAAAATTTTTCGCAGCATAAGGTCGGGTTTATATTGTCAATGCTAGTACTCCATTTATGCTAGCATTTTCTGAGGACAAATACTGCCAATTTTCACTCGCATTCATTAACAATAATATGCTATGTTTTTCTTGATCCCAGTAATGGTGCAAGAAATCATATACTTGAAACATATAGCCATTCACAACCACTGACCGGGATGTCAGAAAATAACAATCCAAAAAGTGGTTTTTATGAAACCACACTTGAAGGTCAAATATCAGGAAGTCAACAGGAAGCTTTAGTTGTCAAATTTTGGTTTACAAGTGGACGGTAGTGGTTTCGTAGATATATCATGCGATTCCTGTCAAATCAAATCATACACACCAGTTCCCCTCTCTCTCTCTATCATTTTTAGAGTGCAGTTCATTCATTCATTAAGACTTGTGGCAGCCGTTCCTCTTAATCATCAGCCGGTCTTTCTATTTCTAAAAAATGTTCTACCTTAACTGCATACTGTATCAGAGGTTCTTTTCTTTCATAAGATAAGATTGTCTAGAAAGAGGTGGATTAAGAAGTGGGACCCATCCCTATCTGCTAGGCAGGGCCATAAAATTCCAAATTTCTTATATAGATTGTATATATGGATGGAAATATATTAATGAATTCTTATGATCTATTACATAATGTCATTCTTATTAAATGGATGAAAATGTTTCTTACAATCTGGTTAGGTCACAAGCAATAGATGGGAGTGACTTGTTTACAGGGTTTGATATGAAGGTTTGGGAGGGGAGTAGTAGGAGTGGCCCATATTGGTGAAACATTACAAATGAGCCTCATCTAAGTATATGGTTTATCTTTACTTAATTATGTAAACTTTTGGTTGATTAACCTCAAGCTTTATTAAACCCTCAAGCAGTGTTGGTCATAAACCCAAGCTTGAAGACAGTTTATATATCGCAGTAACCATTTCAGGCATTTCCATTTGGTTCTATAACCAATCTAACTCAAGTTGATTGGTTCTCTAGCCTGACTAACCAGTCTAAGCTGATTCTGGTACTATACATCATTTCCCATTTTCAGTTTAATTTTGTTTTGCAGTCAACTTTGGCTGTATACCAAATTTAAGTTTGATTGTACCAGTATCCTCTCATTGTCTTCTCTTGAAACAGATCCTCATGATTGGAATGAGATACACATTATACAGTGGTTAAATTGGGCAATCAGAGAATTCAATTTACAAGGCGTCTATGTAGATAATTACCTGATGAAAGGTAAACTATTATGTGGTCTCAGCAAAGACTCATTTCTATCTCTGTCCCCGCCAATCATGGGTGACATACTGTGGGAACATTTGCAACTGCTTAAAGATGGGGGTAAGTCAAACAAATTTTTAAACTTCTTCATTTTATTTTTGTTGAAAATATTGGTGACAGGTTTCATTTCTCAATAGAAATTTTTTCATATTTTTTCTTCATTAAAAAGTGTTATGAAATTGATACTGATTTTATTAAGTTGAATATTTTTTGCTTGAGTGATGATTTATTATTTGAAAATCAAACCGCAAAAGCTTTCTTATGCTTTAGAAATGGATTTGGAAACAAAACATTACAAAGATATCTACACGACTTTTGTAAAAATTGTCTGTTAGTCATGCCATAAATTATCAATTTATCGTGGTTGAATCGTGTTTCAGATGGATCAAAGGATCACTTGTCATTATGTCATTCCCCCGAAGATTACAGCGAATCACAGTTGGCGATTACAGAATTCGAACGATATTACAATCCGTCAGCATACATTGATCAGAAATCTCCACACCCGTCCTGTCTACCTTCCATTTCACAAACATACAGTAAGTTTTAATCATATTCAGTTCATTTAACAAGGTTTGTACAGCCTGCTAATTTTGATGGATTTCTCTGAAACATGGTGTGAGGATTGGAGCAGGTAAAATGTCCTCCCTACTAAAAAAGGAGGTCATCAGATAGCAACCACTAGGGTGGCCATCTTTATTGTAAGTGCTATAGAGACTGCAATTCTTGATGGATTTTTTAATTGACTTATGCATATAATATATAATATGCTTATAACATAACTCGTTATTAGACTTGCAAAGGTATCATTGGTACAAGGATTTTCTTAATTGTATACATATGTATACATGGCCAATACAGGCATTTACAAAGGTAATCATTGTAAAAACATAAAATTGCTGAGTCAACAGTTGTGAATATATGTATGGGTGGCAGTACGCAACATTTGGTGACCTGCCTAGGGGTGTATATATAATTATAAGCTTTGTAAATAGGAATAGTAATGTTAGTTAAGTTATATGCAGTAGTGGGGGTCTTTTGTCTATACAATAAAATCATTTCAGAATCTTTATGGGAATATAGCATAGATTAGGGATGGTTAGTATAGGTCTGAGTTGGTAAGATGGCGTACAGGAAAGGTGAGGCTGGGAATGTGGGCGTGCATACTCTTGATAGTTGTTAATTAGAAATTATCAATTTTGTTTTAAATTTACTCCACCAATTAGCTGGATGTTTGGTTACTATGGGAATAAAACAGGTCCCGACAAGTGTAATTTTGATTCAACTAAGTATCACAGAGTTAGTTATAGGTTATTTCGATAGGTAGGTACTGGCCCAGTACCAGAGAAGTTGGTTTGATTTGATTTGATTTTTTGACAAACTTTTTTTAATCAGAAGATGGGATTATTTCTGTGAGAGGGTCTGGAGCCGTCTTCATTTACCTTACCCTTTTTTTATTATGTGCCCCCGGCTCAACTTTAGTTGGGAGGGGCATATAGATTTACCCCTGTCTGAATACGCCGCCGCTGCCGCCGCCGCAAGTGACATTAACAATTGTTCCGATTGTTTTCAAACTTGGTACACAAGTAGGATATCACTTGGGCCAGAACCCTATTTAAAATTGGGTCGATTCGATTCAAATTATGGCCACCAGGTTGACCGATTTATTACAAACTTGGTACATAAGTGGTTCGATTCGATTCGATTCGAATTATGGCCACATGGGGACATAAAAAACGATGTTAACAGCCTAGAGGCTGCAATAGGTGACCGATTCATTTCAAACTTGGTACACATGTAGGATATCACTTGGGCCAGAACCATATTCATAATTGGGTTGATTCGATTGAAATTATGTCTACCAACGGCCGACATGAAAAACAACGTTAACAGTCTAAATGCCACAATTGTTGACCGAATCATTTCAATCTCGGTACACAAGTAGGATATCACTTGGGCCAGAACCCTATTTATAATTGCGTTGGTTCTATTCAAATTATGGCCACCAGGGGGCCGACCTGAAAAACAGCGTTAACAGCCTAGAGGCCGCAATTGTTGACCAATTCAAATTATGGCCATCAGGGGAAAGCCTAGAGGATGCAACTGTTGATCAATTTTTTACACTTTGTACACATGTTCTCTAATAGCATTCTTATAGAAATAATTGTGGCCACGATATTTCTAACACATTTACCATGAACCCTGTAACTTCACGTGGTGGTGAATTTCAGGCCAAGGGCATTCGAGGCTTTGCCTTATTCTAGTTAAGCTTTTATTGTCCTATTTATTTGAATTACATTGTATGAATAATGATTGGCGATAATGGGTGAAAAAATGCAATTCAGAAAAATTTTTAAGTTAACCTGATACTACGGATTGATTCATCATTGTGATTTCTACATTTAGCAGCTGTAAATTCTAAGCTGATTTACTAAGTGGTATACTCCTGTTTTCATTGGATTAGGACATGGTGTTACTAAGTAACTTTTATCTCATGTGTTGCCCCTAGTGGTAGTTTCAAATGATATTATGGTTGATAGGTACAAACACTACTATAGATATACATTGTATTACCATAAGTGTTATGCACTCAAATAATTTTAATGTAATTGTGTGCACAGATGTTGATACACAGTTGATGTATAAGTTAATAGACAAAATTACGTGTAATAGATCAGGATCCAGTTCTACGTCTTAGAGTGAATTCTCGAATTCAGTTCCACAGTTTTGTGAGTACGAGTTAACTCTTGAGTAGAAATTAGTTCACTGAGTTAACTCAGTTCTTAATTCACAATTGTGGAACTGGGTTCAGAGCTTTAAAGTTATGGGTTTGATTTGATGCTTGATCCATTTCCATAGCTTAAGTCCTCAGCAGTGTAGTTTGATTTGATTCCAGTGCCACAGTTGTGAGTTACACACTGATTCGTCATGATGTTTATTTTCACATTCTCCAATCAAATTTCATACATTCAGAAATAACTCTTTATGAATAACACAAAAAATAGACTTTGTAAGCTGTTTGTTTGGCTGCCAAGCATATAGGCATGTACTTTGTGCATTGGTTCAAAGTTCATGAATACCAGCAGCAAAATACTATTGCTATGTATTTAGTAAGGTATCATTCTTCATAGCCTTGTAACATGGTAGTCAAGTTGGGAGCCCCTTAATTAGAAAAAAATGAAAATAAATCAATTTAAATTGTAAGCAATGCTAATGAAAAACAAGGACTCAAAATGTTTGGATTAGTTAACGACAATAATTTGGCTTAATTCATTAGTACATATGTAGCGTGCAGCCAAATTTCTGTATTTGTGATTTCTAATTATGACTGGGATGGGCGTCAATTTTATTAGCTCTAGTGCAAGAAGTACAGTCATTTTCCCTTACTCTCCGTCACTTACCAGGAGACCCTTTGGTTACATTTTGAACTTATCGTTTCATAAACATCTAAAAGAACAAAAGAGAAAGAAAGAATTTATTTATCTTGGTGTTGAGAGTTATCTACAGTAGACACTGGAGCCAGCACAGCCACATGAAAAGCGATTAAAACCCTCTTCCACTAATTAGCAAATGACTTTGATGCAGCAGAAATTCTTGGAACGCACGTAATTCGATAACTTTCTCAGAATATTATCGTCAAATAGTCTTTTTGAAATTATTACTTATAATCATGTCCCATCATTAATCATTCCAGAGAAGAGGGTTGCTCTCTTAAAATGTTATGTAGATATAGCCCTTAAGGGATTAAATGGCTCGGTAGAATCTTTTCCTAGATAGTCAATGATTTTTGGCACAGTTCCCATATAGTTTGTTAATGGATAGGTACACTCCCAGAATAATGTTAGGTGTGTGCCTGTTAGTAGGCACACGATTATGTATACCTGAACCTCACCAGAGCCGTCCTTGAAAATCGTTTGTTGCCCTTCTGGTCCTGACCAGTGTTTGAATGGAATCGATTAACCACTGAATACCTGAATCGCTGAATTAGATAATTATCAGTTTTATTTTCCAATTTCATTCATTAAATTATCGTAAAATAAACAATACAATATTATATAAGTTGCACATATGATGACAGTAGCACATTAACAGCAAGAATAACGTTAAGAATACTTGAATTTGAATTTTACACGGACACTGGCTAGAATAGAACGATGACCACACTCAAACGTGGTGAACGGATAATAAGATAAAATCCCACTATTGAGATCGAAACGTCGTGTCTTTTATATATTTTAGATTTAATAAATAAATTCTGGTTTTTAAATTCTTTTAATCTGTAAATAGTGGGATTTTATCTTATTACTGGCTAGAACCAACGAATGAAGTGATGGCACCACTATATACCGGTATATAGAGAATCCCTTCCGCAGTGACGGACACAGTTGTATATCAGTTTCAATTCTAATTTTATGGTTACTACGGTTTATGTAGTTTGGCAAATTCCCTTCGTGTAGCGAATGTAGTGTCGAAAAGCAAATGATTTTCTAAATGATAATAAAATGAATACATGACCCGAAGTACCAGTGAAAATGGCCTTAGGCCATTTCCATAGTCCATCTGAAATTTTCTCAAATACCATACAAAATTTCTTTTTGCTAAATTCGATCAAATGTTGGCCCAATTTGGAAGATATCTTCGGAATATATAAAATTCACATGGACTCTTCGTGTTTCATAAAGAAAATCAATGATTCCGGGAACCTTCTTTGATTCAGTAGGCCTAGTTCTTTGGTTCATCGATTCTGTGAAGTTCAGTCGTCCGGTACAGATAATGTTGGGATATCCCTGCCTAAGATTATCAGGGGGCTATCCCTGATGTTTAATTTCCATTTTGCCTGTGATGATCTCCTTGAAATAGATAGCATGCTTTCCCTGACCCAAACCCATGAATCAATCAGATTCACAAGCAGGTAACTGAATTCCTCATTAAGGTTGGCGAGTTGATAAATCAAAACAATCTAGATATGCGTTCTGGCTAGAACCCTAGAAGATTGTTTGTTGAGAATGATTTGTAACTGATTGAGATAACAGATAATACTGCCCCCTATGAGTCCATTTGTGGTTATGAATATTGAGTAGTTTATTTTTTTAATATCAAAAATCCTAATTAACTGCTTGTGTGCACTCTCCCCTGTAGTTTAAGAAAATGATATATCACATTTCGCACGAAATTTCTCTCTAATTAACCCTCTAGAAATTCACATCAAATAATAACACAAAAATGTTTCTTTGTCCGTTGAGTTAGTGTACGATAATATATATGTTATTTATGGAAAATCGCTGTTATCTATCCAAAAAATTAACATCTCATTTAAGAAACACATCTTAGATTATTATTGAGGTTGTGTGTTACTGGTGGACCATAAATGATATCCAGATTAGATCATAATCTGAATTGAATTGATCCCGATCAAGTAGATTTGACTGTATTATGATATAAAAAGGTACTTTTCAGTATATTATAGATAACATGGTTTGATTGAAATAAATGGCCATAGAATATATTTACATGAACTTGAGGAGTCATTGTGTTTGTTGGTTTTATCACAAATATGAAATCATTCTATTCTGAATTAATGAAATCATGAAATTTCATATACCAGCACGTACTTGGTACGTTTGTTGCAGACTGTGCCTTCTTTGAATTCTCGGGTGGGGTCAATAATGGGGAATTATTTGAGAGTATTGGAAACAGTAGACTGTCTTACTCATTGGAGTCTGGTGAAATTCTATCTGTGTTGATGTCAACTACTGAGTAAGAGTTAGTTGAGATTGGTAAGATTCTACACTATTAAGATGTAAAATTCTTATAACTGATCTCTTTGTTTTCTTGTTGTTGTTTTTTAGGTTCATATCAGATCCCAGCTATCTCAGAAATATCACAGAACAAGCCTAACAGTGACACAGTTAATGTACAACAGGCAAACACTGGTGGTGGGAACCTGGGTTACGACGAGGTCGATTATCAGCGCTTGGACGTAACACCTCCCAGTGGGAATTTCTATGATAATTCGCATGCAGATTTTTATGCAATGATGCCTGAACAAAAATATGAACAACAAAGGAAAATCAACTCTGGTAAATGTGTCAGATTAATTTATCAGCTTTTTGAATACTGTTGATAAGATGATTGTTTTAAAGTAATTTCTCTATTTGAATTTATAAATGTTACCATAGTCAGGTTAATATAACTCATACCAGATTAATGTGAGAGCAAATTTTTAGAAAAATAATCACTGAAGAAAAAGTCTTATATTTTCTCCAATAACTTCATTTTTAAAATAAGACAATATAATGATTGTTTATTAGCTATTCTTGGGAGAAGCCAAATATTCATGGTGATCATTTTTTTTTAAACTTATTCTTATAGGACCATATCCAAGCCCTCCAGTTGATGTATACAGTGCCCCCTATCAGATGATTCCGACATTACAGAGAGACTATTGGATTGATCACGAATTAGCGAATCCATGGGCAAATAACGAATTCCATTCCGTGACTGGTTATTTTCATCCGAGCCTACGTGGAACGCCACAACAACAAAACATACCTGATATCAAACAGTCAAGTCCATCGTTAAGCGGTTATTCAGGTAAGTACAATATTCTTTAGAGGAAAAATTTGAACTGGAATATTTTGTGTGAGCTAGTAGACATGCTAGTTTGTGTAAACTCTTTTTAACTTGTGGTATATTTCACTGTGCCATGTGATAAATTATTAGAATTTTTATTTGAAATATTTTGAATTTAAGATCAAGCGTAGCCCACAATAGCATTTGTTTTTAAAGATAGGTAATGTTACATAAACATATAATAATCATTCTTGGGGAATTTTTGCTGTCATGAATGATGGATTATTGAAATATAAATGTTTGAAAAGTGTAAATTTGAAGGAATTTTCACATCGCGTTGTTCATCTGACACCCTTATAGATGGCACTGATGATGTCATAATAGGGGCTATACGCTGAATTCAAGCCAGCGTGAATTTCTTGTTTCATGTTGATATACATGGTATTCAAAGTTTTATTTATACCCCGTATCCTATATGACATACCTTTATACGTACATTCATTAGCTTGCAGTATGTCTCTTAAGAGGCGTGGGAAAGTCTACTGATACTGTTAAAATCTTGTCTAAGTAGTCGTGTTTACCTTGCTGGCTACCACGCTTTTGCGCCAATTGACAGTATATTTAAATGATTACAGTTATGATGAAAATAATGATTATACCAATGCTTAATCATGAATTAATTTGGCATTGAGTAGGAAGAAATCCAATAAAACTCAGGGGCAGATCTAGGGGGATGTTGGTGTGTCTGGACCCCCCCTCAACTTTGAATGCCTTCAAAAATGTCATTTTTTGACCAAGGTTTTCCACCTATAATATTTTTTCAACGCATGAAATGACCGAAAGCACCCCTAAAATGGTGTAGAAGTATCCGGAGTGCGTGGCGTTTCATAAAAAGTACCCATTTTTATCCTAGATCTGCCCCTGATAACTTACCCTGATAACATGACTGTGTGCAGTGCATGTTGTATTCTCTGTATAACCCGTATGATGTCACACACATAGCAAATAGTCAGTGCGCATTCAGAAAATTCGTACACCTGTTATTCATTCTTCAAACCCATATATTTATTCAAGTTCAGTGTTCATCGGAAAAATGATATTTTGTACTAGTTTACGGGTGAGCTGTTGAGTAAGATCATAATACAAATTTTGATGAATGGGGCTACGCTTGATCTTTAAGCTAATGTAATATATTTGAGCTTCTTACCTTCTTAGCTTGAAATGCTAATTTGTGGATTTTTCTAATTCCAATCATACACTCATTAGAATACCCATGATATTTTTTTTGTTATATCATACAGTATAATATAACATGTATTAGTTAAAATCGTCAGATCGTATCCAATTCAAAAGTTTCAAAAATTTTTACCTACTTCAAAGAATTGGGTATTTCTACCACTAACATAATTCCCTTTATTGGCCAGGGAATGCAATCATTAATCAAATTCAAAATCAATACTCAATAATCAATACTTATGATTCAAATGCTCTTCACGGATGACATTGATGAATTCATTTGACAAGCCTTGTTCTAAAATGTTGGCTTTCAAGCCTGAGATGTAAAGATCCTTAGACATTTAGGACTTAGCTAAGGTTTCTTTCTCCTTTATCATTATGTAGTGTTCAGAATTGACAAAAAATTTGCGCTCAATTTAATCAAAATGTCACCATATCTCTTTATAGGAAGTGGTCCGATACAACTGTGGCAGTTCCTATTGGAATTATTGACGGACAAAAACTGTCAAAATTTCATCAACTGGACTGGCGACGGCTGGGAATTTAAACTGACCGATCCAGACGAGGTTGCACGTCGATGGGGCATACGCAAAAACAAGCCCAAGATGAACTACGAAAAACTGAGTCGCGGTTTGCGTTACTACTATGACAAAAATATCATCCATAAAACAGCTGGAAAACGTTACGTGTATCGCTTCGTCTGCGATTTAAATTCACTGATGGGATTCAGTCCAGAGGAATTGTTCGCTCGTTACGATCTGACCCCACAGAGTGATCGCGATGAAGACTGAACTATCACAAGTCGCCCCTTACACTCACTAGTTGTTTTAGTGAACTGTCACCACTGACTTTCATGGCGGTCTTCGTATTTTACTGCTGGACATAAGAGGTCAATAATCGTTTAAGGGGCTGTTCGTTAAGTATATACGCAGAATTTTCTGTATTGGCAAGAATACTATTTAGGGCTTGAAACCTTTCAGTGCATCTACACTGTAGTGTGGTGTATCAGTTCATTTGTTATCTTAGTAGTAATCACTATGAAAAGATGACTCACGATATACAAAATGTCTGATATACACCGCACTGCAGTGTCATTTGAAATACTTTGATTCACTCTCAGCAGCAGAGGATGAGAAAGATTTATCTTTTGTCTTACAGTTTGAGTTGCTTAATCAGTTTAATTCTATCCTTGATCTAATCTGGATATCATTTACGTTCCACCTATAGTACAGGAATGTATGTAAAATATGATTCTTAATCTTAATTACTCGGTAAAAACTGGATATGTTTCATCGTCATTGGTGTTCCATAATGGAGGGAGGGGTGTGGACAATCGGAGGTATTAATCTGCCGTATCGACCCTGCACCAACTTCTGAAATTTGATACTTTGAATGTACCAGCAATGTTCATACACGTGAGATGATGTAATTTTACTGTTTAAGTTTTGTGCATGTACTTAATGAATTTTACTGATCCCCTATCGTGCCTTGACCTCTCAGAAGGTTGTGTGCTTTTTGCGTTCCAAATTGATTCGTAAAACAACTGCTGGCTGGTTGTTGTTGAAGTAAATATGAATTTTAAAAACGTTATTATTTTCTTATGTATGAAAAATATCGTGCCTAGCTGCCATCGATCATCTTGTTTAATTGTTAAATGGTTTTTGATTGTAAAAAGTTTTTGTTATGAAATTTGATAGTGTATCTACTTATTGAGACAAGGTGGGTTTTAGGAGATGTAGAGACTCCTTGATCGTTTTTCATGTCTGTGTTTTCACCTTGTTACTAATGATATGATTTCTCTCTGAAACTCACTCATTCTTATCTGCTGGCATTTATTATCATACAACCCCTACCACTCATTTATGTTGTTTCAAAATAGTGGAATACAATTCAACTTTTTCTCATGTAAGCACAAATGAGACATCTAGGTTAAACTTTAGTTCATGAGGTATCAGCATCACTGTGCAAGTGAGGATCTGCCAGTGTCGCTAGCGGTTACTTGGTTAAATGCTCCAATTTCTTTTAGATTCATTCTACATTTCAATTCAAAATCAACTTTTCTCATTAGTAAATCAATTAATTGGGAAGTGAATCTTTCTATCTATTTGATGACTTGTTTAGTAATACAATTTAATGTTGGATTTGGAATCCTAAAATTTCAGTTCAAAGTTCATAAAATGAACTAAATTTAAATAAACATAACTAGTGCTTTATTGTAACACCTGGTGTTTGCAGCCAGTAAGTCATTGCATATACCTATGTGCTAAATACTTGAGTAAAACTTAAGACATTTGTCAAACAAGAAGCCCATCTACCCGATTATCAGAGGCAGTGGTTTCTATTGTAAACACCGTCAACGTGATCGAGTGTCTTAGAAATTAGCAACTTGATCACAGATTTTATGTACAATCTTTAAGACCACTTTCATAAAATGTCTTTGAATTCTTAATTGTTTACAGTCTAACATCTGTTCAAACAAATTTTAATGTATGTGTACCTTGAATTTGATCTAACTTTTTA
The DNA here is from genome assembly GCF_964204645.1 of Tubulanus polymorphus. NCBI lineage: Eukaryota > Metazoa > Nemertea > Palaeonemertea > Tubulaniformes > Tubulanidae > Tubulanus > Tubulanus polymorphus. The sequence continues at coordinate 16,389,536 of NC_134030.1, read as the reverse complement.
CAAACTGAATGAATTTCAATTATATATGTATTATTCACCTCAGTTACCTATATAAGGGATCATCCATTTATTTGTATATACAACTATACAGCGCACTCGATTATCCACCAGTCTTGACATCACCCATGAAAACATCTATCGCATCTCAGAATGTCTGTAACATGACCAATAATATACCAAATGTTGTTACCGCCATCCACCTAATTAAGCCTCATCATCAGAGGAACAAAAAACAATAATCATTACTGTGTTTTTTGTTTTCTGATGTTGAGGCTTAGTTAAAGCCTCGAAACTGTAAGGAAAATAAACTGTTTTTACAGGTCTAACTGTGGGTTTTTATTTGTTAACTCTTCACTGAGATTGATATCAGTTAATTGCAGTCAGAAGCTACGTATGTCATTCCCACAATCTGGAGTGCAAATATCTTATTGTAAAGATGAAGAATTTTTAAATATACTCGTAGCCAGCACTGGTGACAGAATAAGAAGTCCGAGTTAATTTGCAGCTGGCATTCTACGTGTTTTGAATTATTATCCAATTTTCAAGTAAGCCAAATTTTGAAAAAGGGCCTTGTTGAAATTTTCACGAAAATCTGAACGCAAAGAATAACTCCTAAAAAGTCAATCAAAGAGCAAAGTCTCCTTTATTATTGGATTAGCCACAGAAATCAGCAGGCGTTCATGTGAACAGGTAGTGTCGTCATCTGTTTTACTTCCGGTTTTATTTTAAAATTAAAAATTGTACTTCAAGTCTGATTCCTGTGAAATCTCGAGTCATAGTTGATTTGGTTTAAGGGAGGAATTTCCATTTGCACTTGAGAAAATGTATCTTTGTCAATTATGCAAGGGTTGGGGAAAAAAAATGTTGTTATCTACGCTAGGCATGGATGACCTTGATATACAAATTAGCCATGTGCTTGAATTGAAAATTCAATCAAATTTTATTTTACTGAACAAAGTTGCATGAAATCCAGTCCACATTTATTCCACATTCAAATCAATGAGATCAATGAACAAACGGCTTCACTGCTCATTGGTCAATTTCGAGCAGAAATTGTGTTTCGTCCAAATGACCCATCAATTGGATTATTCATGTTAAGCGAATATTACAGGCTAGCAGTAGCAAGGGTGGACTTACGATTCTTTGAATGGGGTGGACCTTGAAATTCGAATGGACACTTAATTAATGGTCCACCCCCCTAAATCTGCACCTGCTTAGTGCCTCTAGTGCTCTTGTTTACTTCAACGTCTGTCACTTAGGGGCATTGAAGTTGACAGTTAAGACATTGCTATAACATTTTGATGTAAGCACATGTGCCTACAATCATCTAAGACCCTCCCTATTTATGCGATCCATTAAGCATTTGATGTGAGCCCTTTGTGTATATATGTAATGAATAAATGTTCCCTTATGTGGTAAGCAGCTGCTGTGATTTTGGACTGAATATTATTCATCGCTGATGTTTGAGTTTACATGTAACGATTTTTGACTGGTTCAAAGGGTTTTTATACAATATTTATTAATTTTGTACTTGAATTTACTGGTTCTTTTCCATCCTGCCTTTTTGATACAAACTATTGAAAGATGAACAAATTTCTCATAGATACATATACATGCATTTTATTATAAAAATGGTGCTGATCTTTTTATTCATGCATTTAGAAATTTAACTTGTCTATCATAGAACAGTTTTATGGTCCGAGTTCTTACTATTACATCTCTCGAGACTAGTTGTTTTTGCATAGCTCAGGTTCCTGGATTAAGTAGGAACTGCAAAATTTACATGAACAGGAAATTGATAATCTATATTTACTTATTAATGATGTACTTAAATGTTTAGAATAGTGATGATTCATCACAGACATTCATATGACAAAGCACAGGAGAACAATTTTGGGGGTTTTTGAATTTTTTTGTAAACTAGTACCCACATGCTGCATACCGGTACTACACTATCACAATTTGCTGGCATTTATAAATATATGTGTTTGGAACAAAATAATGTTTTATATTAAATATATGTATTATCTTTATTATTATTATTATTATTATTATTACTATTATTATTATTATAGTTATTACAGCTAAAAATTTATATAGATGTTATAAAATTATATCAAAGAAATGTTGTAATGATATTACTTTGTGAATGAGGAAAGTTCAAAGGTGTTTAGTTACACTTCAGGTGATATGTGTTGAAGCAAAATTTTTGCAATTCGTGATGAGTCCTATTGACAATTTGCATTTTTAATGCAGTTTTTAGTGGCTTTTTATATTTTGAGCATTTGATGAGGTTAGATTAATGAATAGAGTTGCCAACCAAAGGTCACTGCCTGGTGCTTTGCTGTTCTATGATAAAGCTTCAGGGGCGGATCTAGATTTTCAGAAAAGGGGGTGCGCACTACTTACTTGGGTCACTACTCACATATGGGGCAGGGTCTGGGTATGCTCCTACAGAAAATTTTTTGAAAAATTAGACGCATTCTGAGCACTTCCCTAGTTGAAATAAGTAGTCAAATATGTTAATAATTTCCCCATTTTCTAAAGAAAAAGTCTTGGGTAGAAAATTCCAAGGTCACTCTGCCAAAAAAGTAGGTATGCGCGCCCCCCGCACTTCCCTGGTTCAGCCATTGAGCTGTATAAAATGGGAATTATATCCATACCAGTATGCCTGAATGTTTTTTCGAGTGGGTGATAAATATATATATTATGTACCCAAAAATATCCCAGTTGTTTCAGATTCAGAAATTCACTGGTTGACATCTCTGCCAATGCATTTCATATACCCACTATGAAAGATCATTTTAAAGTTGGATCCATTTTATTCATGGAACATTCAACTTGGATATTGTGGAAATGTTTTTCTGACCCTGTTTATGAAGTACCTACTATCCAATTGCATATCTCGCTCAAGATGGCCACATTTCTACAATCCAGAATTAATATACTCTTTGTTAGGAAATAACAAGAGACCTTCAAATATTCACTTAATGAAATCATGCGAAAAAAGTCGTTAAGATACTAAGCCATTAGAAGATATACCGGTACTTGTCTTGAGTGGGAGTTGGGTTTTGCAAGTTAATTTTGCAACATTGGTCTTATGTTACCAAAAATTTCCTTCAAATAGTACAAAATCTTGTTTTTATCCTTTTATGAAATGCACCTTTTTCAAAACAGCTTGCTCAGAAATTTTCTTTTCAATTCAAAAAACAAAATTTAAGACACTTAATACCGAAGGATTCATTTATTTGTTGGACAAGTTTAGATTATCTCATCTGAATGCTGAAATTTATTAATCATTTTATTACTTATAATTTGTACTGAAATCCATACTCACTAGGGATCATTCATTTATTACGTACGCATAAAATTTGAATTTTTCAACCCCCTTTCCCCCCTGTACGCAAAATCGGCCATTTTTTCGTATACATTAAGCATTACAGTACGCAATTGCACTCCTCCCCCTCCCCTAATGCGTACGTAATAAATGAATGACCCCTATTGAAAAAAATGAATCAATGAAGCCTACGTGATTTCACTATGACATCAGGAAAATGCCTCAAGGTTTTATAGAGTGTGGCCAATTCGTAAATAAGATATCGATAACTCTTGTGTGGTTAATGCCTAGAATGAACAATAAGATTGTGTTTTATTTCATATGAATACCGGTACTGCATTTACATTTGCATGACAATAATTGGTGCATTCAACTTGATCTCATAATGCAAACATTACTTATACAGTCAAATCCACTCAATTCAATCTGAATATTCATGATGTTTAGACTGGATTTCAAGTGGGACGGATTTCATTGGCTCCGAATGATCGAGGTGGGTCATGAGGACGAAGTTGCAGTCAAAAGATAGTCTTGTACCGGTATACTTAGATTAGCGGTAGAGCCTGATCTAAAATATCATAACTACAATCGCCTCCTCCTTGGTCTTGGATCATTATTGAAATTAAGTTTTGGTGTACCATTTTGAATATGCAAATGGAGGGCCAAGAATTAATTGCAAGATAGTAATGAAGTACCGTACATACAATCTAGATTAAATTTATTTTTTACTATTCACTGGCTACTTAATATGATTAAATCAAAAGACAAGGAAAAATCATGTGTCGATTTATTCTAAATATTTGTTAAGATGATAAAAATGATGACCTACCATAATTTTTCTTGGTAAATTGCGTGAGAATTATGTTGTAAATTACATATTATATGTATTGTATTATTTTGTAAAAATTTGTTCAGTGAGGTTGAGAAGACCCAATAAAATATCTGAATACAATGTACCTATTCAGTCGAATTTTCCGTTATGTTGATCATATATATATAAGTGTAGGATTATACCCCCAATGAAGTGAAGTGGGTATACTAGCGTCAGCTCGTTCGTCCGTGGTCATGATCTGGAGATCTGATAAATAACTACTGGCTCTCTCTTGTTACTTTACATGTTTGTTTGGATATGTAGTATGTGCACCTGTGTTTTATTTTGTGGTGTGTGATGCAGATGTATTGTTGGTGGAGTGATAAGCCCCTGCCCAAAGTTTCGAGGTCTCATGATCTTTTATTTAGCTACCAGGGAGTACTGTAATACATGGAAGAGACAATTGTGGATTGATTTATCAAACAAGAAAAGATTTATAGCCGCAATGTGTAGATCTAGTTTTTAATTTATTTTCATAGGGACTGAGCTGCCAATATCAACTCCATTCTAAGAGAACTCTACTGCATACTTTAGTTGCAGGATGTCCTTTTTTAGCCCACTTGAGACATTAGTCCCAGCGGGCTATTGCGTTCACTTTTCTTCCGTCGTCCGTCCATCCATTTGTCCGTAGACGGAATCCAGTTATTTTGGGAAGTTTAGAAGACGCTTCATTGTAATGTCTTGATATTTGGGTTACACATGTATCTGCCTTAGACACATCTTCAGCCCAAAAACTGGCCCTGTCAGAATCAAGATGGCCGACTGCCAGCCATTGTTGTTTTTTTACAAATTTTTGAACTTTTTGAGGGAAATTTTGAAGACGCTTTGATCAATTACCTTGATCTTTCGTGTATATTTGAACCCCCCAGGGCCCATCAACATAACAAAAATTGGGTCGATCAGACTCAAGATGGCCGTCCTACCTTTTTAGTGACCAAAAATGTAAATTTTGGCCCAAATTCTGAGTCCTGTAGCTTCCTACTGGTTTGCCATTTCTCGTTGCATCTCATTTGTGATGGGTATTCTTTGGAAAGGGATGTTTTATACCTGAGACATGTATTTTTGATCAGCCAATTATGGCGCAATTGACTGCCATCTTGGCGTCAGTACTCATTCGTAGGTGGAAAAAAGTTTTTCCACATTATATTGATACCTAAGCATATTGTGTTACCACAATGTATTGGAAAGTTGTTGCTCATAACGTCTTCTATGATTTAGGTGAGTTTCAAGGTAATTGCTTTTTGTATATGGCCACTAGGGGGCTCTGAATAACACAATAACTTAGTATTTCTTTATTATATTTGTACCTACGCATATTTTGTTACCACAATCAATTACAAAGATGTAGCTCATGACATCGTCTATGATTATGGTGAGTTTCAAGGACATAAGTTATTCTATATGGTCACCAGGGGGCGTTGAATAGTACAATAACTTAGTATTCCTTATTAGATTGGTACCTAGGGATATTTTGTTACCATGATTGATTGCAAAGTTGTAGTTCATTACATGTTCTATGATTGTGGTGAGTTTCAAGGTCATTAGGTTTTGCATATGGTCACCAGGGGGCGTTGAATGGTAGAATAACTTAGTATTTCGTTATTAGATTGGTACGTATGGCTATTTTGTTACCATGATCCATTGCAAAGTTGTAGTTCATGACATGTTCTATGATTGTGGTGAGTTTCAAGGTCATTGGGTTTTGCATATGGTCACCAGGGGGCGTTGAATAATGCAATAACTTAGTATTTCTATATTATTTTTGTACCTACGCATATTTTGTTACCACAATCAATTGCAAAGTTGTAGCTCATAACATCGTCTATGATTGTGGTGAGTTTCAAGGACATAAGTTGTTCTATATCGTCAGCAGGGGGCGTTGAATAGTAGAAGAACTTGGTATTTCCTTATTAGATTGGTACCTAGGGATATTTGGTTACCATGATCAATTGCAAAGTTGTAGTTCATGACATGTCACCAGGGGGCATTGAATAGTAGAATAACTTAGTATTTCCATATTAAATTGGTAACGGGGCATATTTTGTTATCACAATCTATTACAAAATCGTAGCTGCTGACATGTTCTATGATTGTGGTGAGTTTCAAGGTCATTGGTTTTTGTATATGGTCACCAGGGGGCATTGAATATTGAAATTGTTAGATTGTTGAGCATTTGAAACCATTTCCCAAGTGGGCATGGTGTCCCTGGACCCCTAGTCTTAAAAGCCATGTCCAATGGTGGCTGATTAGGGCCCAAATATTTCAAATGAGACTTGCTCTTAGCTCTAGGGGCACACATTTTGAAAACTAATTTCAGCAACCATTTTTCGCATGTAATGTGGTCCGTTTTTTTCGAAAATTTCAAAACTTGGTAGGCCTATAAGTAATAATAATAATAATAATAATATTTATTTACAGTCCGTTACATAAAATATCTCAACAGACTTTACAAATTGACAAAAACATAAGACAATTGACAGATATATAAAATATTACCCAATAAAATAGATATTTAATTTCAAACGGTTGCTTCAAGTAAAATCATTTGTAGTGCTGATTAAATAGGTGCGTTTTCAATTGCGAGGTAAAACTATTAAGGGAAGATAAATCGCGCATCGACTGTGGCAAAGCATTCCAAAGGCGGGGGGCTACCACCGCAAAAGCTCGAGAGCCATAAAATTCTTGGCGGTATCTCGGTTCAAATAATTTAGTTGCCACGGTCGAGCGCGTGTGTCTGGAAGGTGTAAGAGTGGTTAAAACAGACGAAAGATAGGCTGGTGCTTGGTCATGCAAAATTTTAAAAGTTAACAGGAGAATTTTGTATTCAATGCGCGATTGAACAGGGAGCCAATGTAGTTCATACAGTATAGGAGTGATATGCTCGTGTTTCTTAGTTAGAGTGACTAGGCGTGCGGCAGAATTTTGAAGCATTTGTAGGCGAGAAATATAACAATTCGGAAGACCGTAGAGAAGACTATTACAGTAATCTAATTTGGAAGTTATAAAAGCGTGAATCAATCTTTCGGTGCTAGTGCGATCTAAAAACTTGCGTATTTTACCAATGCGATGCAGGGAGTAAGAAATCGATCTACAGACGTAAGATATTTGACAAGACATGGTAAAATGATTATTATGATCGAAATAAAAGCCAAGATCTCTGACTGACTGACAAGTAGCTATACTGTCATCTCCTATTCTAATACTTGATAGCTTGTCTCCCTTACGAAATTTTGACGTAAAATGTATAACCTCTGTCTTACTATCATTAAAAACAAGTCTATTGCACTTCAACCATTCCTTTATTTCGTCAACACACTTCTCAACTCTTGATTTAGAAGCTGCACAACTCTTGCAGACGAAATAAATCTGGGTATCATCGGCATATAACATTAAGTCGAGTTTATGTTTAATAATAATTTCTTCGATTGGTGCAAGAAATAAACTGAAAAGTGTAGGGCCTAGTACACTCCCCTGAGGTACACCACACATGAGTTTAACATTTTGAGATGACGATCTGTCAATCACGACACGCTGATACCTATTTTCTAAATATGACCTAAACCATTCTAAAGGAACATCTTTCACTCCATACCGATTCTGTAATTCTGTACCAAAGGTATATGGACATGTGTGCAATATGCCAACCTGCATGATTAGTTCTTACAACTGCCACCAGGGGACTGTGAAAACAATGATTTTTGCTCCTAGCTCCTTAACCATTGGCGATAGAATTTTTGTTGCAATGTGTGGTCACTAGCCCTTTTCAAGACACTTGTATTGATGAATTGTTTAAGTTGGTAACTCATGGTTTTCCAGTAGTGCACCTACAAGTTGCTCGAAATGCATCTACTGAGCGGATAAAGGGATTTCTATGAAAATTAATAAACATGCACCTGGATATAAGATACAACGAACCCCTCACATAAGTAGTTCCTATTCTAACCACCAGGGGGTGTAAAATTTGATAACTGATTCTAGCAACCATTTTTCACGTGTAATTCAGCCATCTTACTGTAGATATCACAAAACCTGGTGTGAGTACATATACATAGGTATAGTATGCTAACCAGCTAAATTAGTTCATGCAACTGCCACTAGGGAAGTCATTTGATGCAATCATAACATTTCATTAATGACATCAAATAAAACCCAAAGCGCCTATAAGTCGTTAAACCCTACTACTAAATTTAGTCGCTTTAAATGAAATGAAATGAAATGAAATTTATTTACACTCATCACCTCAACGAGAGGTATACAGAGGGACATCAAGAAGTATTTACAATTGTATAACATAACGTAAAATATAGAATAATATAGAATAATCAATAAAATTTGACAGAGAAAAAAGGAACACAACAGCTGTACACAGAATACATGTTATATACTCTATACAAAGAAAAATGAAGTTGTTATGTACAGCTATATAACAAGCTCAATTTTACTAATTCATTTCTATACGTTATTCATCAATTATATATGTTACATACATCATATTGGACATAGTTTTAATCAGCGTTAGTTCAGCTTTCTAATTATGATGACAATTTCCTTGAATTATTATTTTTTTTTAGAAAGTGTATTTCTTTCAAGTTACATCTAGTATAAAGCGTATATAACTTTATGACATCTGTCCTTTGTTTTAAAAGAGAGACGAACTGTCTGGACACATATTGTTCACAGCTCGACAAAACTAGTCGAGCAAATCTTTAAGACAATACGTTGATAATTACTCCAAATGTTTGGTGCTCACAAACTAACACAACACAGATCGCCAGGGTAACGAGACCCTTAGCCAATGAGATTTTGAGTATGTGCCCTGATCCAAGGGGAGGAGCCAAAACCATCAAGGTTGAGAACTGTCCGAAAATGGTCAGTTTCATCTGATGGTTCAATAAACTAACATTGCATCTCCTCTCGGAATTTCAGGTAAGATCTAAACCTTATTATTTTTATATGTTCAGGCCTCTTTATAAAGTTTATTTTAATATTTGAGCTTGCGATATCCAAACCATAAATACGTATTATTATATTATTAATATGAAAATATTTATATATATTTATATGTAAGTTTAGCTAAACGATTGTATATTTAGTAAATTGATTAATTGTGATTTATATGAAATAGCTACATGTATTATTGCATATAGTTTCATCTGATGGTTCAATAAACTAACATTGCTTCTCCTCTCGGAATTTCAGGTGTTTATGTGTTTCTTTGGTTGTCGCTCTACTTAGCTAGATTTCCCCTATCACAAGTGATACTAAGAAAGTCACAAATATATTTACGACGTTACAGCTACTTATATATTTACAATGGACCTGAAGGCTGAATGGTAAAGAAGTGGGTTTCTAGATCCTTAAATGACGACGAGGGTTGATAAGTTTCACAATCGTTTTACAAAAAATTCCTAATCTTCTAGATTTGTTGTTACACCTACTTAATAGGGTTCCAAATTTAGATACGTTTAAAGAGATGGGGCCGTTCCAAACTAGTTGTCTATACTCGTCTAAAATTGAACATTCTGCAAATAGATGATACTCGTCGAAGATAGTGATATTATGACATAAAGAGCAAGAACGAAGGCAATCGGGTAAATCAAAAAGTCTACAGTTAATTGAATCCATACAGAGATTTGATGTTCTGAAAAAACAAATAGGAAGAGCTAAATCGGCTGGCAAGTTTAGATACGTTTCAAAACAAAATTCTTTTTTGGCAAGTTTATAAAAGCAACACCTTTTATCATGATGCAGTTCGTTCCAAAAGTAATTAATGTACGCAGTTTTGAGGACACTTTGAACAGTTCTTTTAATAAAACTTTCCGATACATTTAGTTGATTGAACGCGTGAAGGAGGTTGCATTGGGAAATAATACCTTTAACTTTAAAAAACAACGGTGATTGTAAATACCCTTTCTCAGTAAGTTCAGCTAAAATCATATAAAAAATAACATTCCATTTGTCCTTCGTAATTTCGTTTTTCATTTTAGCCCAATAACAAACCATACGACAGTGGATAGACACTGACACCGGGAGCTCACCGACTTCACCTAATACCATAACTGATGGAGTAGAATTTTTCATCTTTAATAGATATTTGTAAAATTTGGTTTGCACTGCATCAATCTCATCTAAGTCTTCAAACCCCCAGACTTCACATCCGTACGTCATAACTGGCACGACCAAACAATTGAATAAGTGTATAAGTGTTGGGACAGACAAACTTAGTTTTCTACCTTGCCGTAACAAAGAAAACATCGCTTTCCTTCCTTTGTTTGCCGCTCACTTAATATGGGCTTTGAAACTACCGTTTGAAGAAAAAAGTACACCCAAGTAACAATATTCGGGCACTGTATCAACTGTCTGATTACATAATTTAAATAAAGGTTCTGGGTTTCTCTTTCTTCCGCGACTGAATACCATAATGTTGCATTTCTTGACATTTATTGATAGTTTAAAATCAATACAATACTGAGACATGGCATCGAGACCTAATTGTAGTTGCTCTTTCGAATCCGCTAATATAATGGTGTCATCAGCATACAGGAGTAGAAACATTTTGATTTTCTGACCCAACCCCCGCACAAACTCTGAGGTAGATAGTAAGTGTAAGTTATCTAATCCTAGAAAATCGTGGTCTTGCAAATATTTCTCAAGATCTTGTAAGAAGATTGCAAAGAGGAAAGGGGAGAGGTTCTCACCTTGACGAACGCCTGATTCACATGAGAATTTCGCCGAGAACCCGTTTTTTGTTTTGACACAGGATTCGGCTAAAGAATACATGTTCCTAATAATTCTAATAATTTTGCCATCTATCCCGTTATTAAGTAATTTACGCCATAGGGCTGCTCGCCATACATTGTCGAATGCTTTAGAATAATCCACAAAACACGCATAAAAACTTTGCCCTTTGCTTAGATATATGTCGATCGGGCTTCTGAGGGCAAATAGATGATCTACGGTTGAAAATTTCTTTCGGAAGGCCGCTTGGTTTACCCCTAGGAGATCAAGTTCATCGGAAAAACTGTTCAGACGATTATTCAGAACTAGTGTAAAAAGTTTGCCTAAACATGATAAAATTGTGATGCCGCGGTAATTACTTGGGTCACCTTGGTCGCCTTTGCCTTTATACAAAGGAATGATATAACCCTGAACCCATGCTGACGGAACTACTCCAGAATCTAGAATGATATTAAATATTCTGACATATATCCTCATCATGTCATCGTTCGAGTTTTTGATGTGTTCATTCAAAATACCATCAAAGCCAGGGGCTTTGTTATTCTTCAATGACTTAATTGCTAGTCGAATCTCTTCCTCTGTAATTGGACTGTTTAGGCTAGAATTATCGTCGATGTTAATCGGGCTATCAAAATCAAACTCGTTTATATCAGCTGGTAATTGGTTAAGCTTCCTAAAGTGTTCACTCAGGCGATTTGGGTCAATTTTTTGAATTGGTGCCGGTTTGCTAGGCATGACCTTTTTCCAAAATTTCCTACTATTGTGAATTCTATCCCCATCAATCTCTTTAGCTAACTTATAATCAAATTCTGACTTTTTCTTGTTCAACAGATGCTTATACGTTTTACTGGCTAATTTGAGATGGACTTTATTGTCGGCAATCGGGTCTTTATCGAATATTTTTTTCCTAAGGAGAAATTCTTGTCTAGCGTAGTAACATTCGTTATCAAACCACGGTTGCGAATTTTTCATGACTCTGCTGTTATTGTTGGCGGGTCTCCAGGATTTACCAAAAGTAGTTTTCGCGCTTGAAGCGAATATGTCACCAATTTTCTGAATAATCGTATCAATGATGTTTTGGTCAAGAGAAGAAGGATCTAAGGAAGTGAGTTCATCTAATAAAGAGTTTACCTCAAGCTGGGATATATTTTCTCTGAACTGGTCACTAGAGTCATAAACCCAAAAAGGTCTTTTCAGCGAGATATCCGAATTAGACATATCATCGTTACGTGCTTCTGTTTGATTATATTTTTTCTTACGTAAAAACACAGAAAATTCAACAGGACAGTGCCTGTCCGAAAACAAAGGGTTAAAATTACAGATTTCAAAGCTATTCAAGTAAGGTATGAAATGAGGCGACATGATCACATAATCATCCACAGCACGGTCACTGCAGGTATTCCGCCCGATATATCTATCTTTACCAGATCTACCGTTAAGGATCACGAGATTTAAATCCCGAACCAGGTCTATGAGTCTTTAATATTTTCGCCAACTATGCGCCGCCTATCGTAATAAACGATCTTTAATATATACCTAGACTGGTTACCGTTCTCTCCTCAGTCTAATATATACCTAGTCTCTATCAATACAATAACTTTATTGAACTCTTAATTACAAGTAAAGCCGCAATAAATGATCTACGTCGCTTAGGGTATTTGTTAGCATGTATACACTAAACTCATTTTCTTTGCGCTTATAAAAAACCAGTGATTGCTCTGCGCTAAGGGTATTTGTTGGCATATCTCCAAAAGACGCATTTTCATATAACTGTTGCCTTCCAATTCGACCGTTGATGATTTGAAATAATGTCAGAAAACCCGTTATCGCTGCTATGCAGCTATATTTATTATTCTATTCTTTTCCACACTGGATCTAACTGAAGGGATATAAACAACTGCAAATTACTTTCACTGTCGGTGAAACCATTCTGTATCACTAATATGCTCCATTGACAAAAACTGTACATAAGATTCATCGGAATTGCGCTGTTTACTAGTGCCTCTAAACATCGAAATTTAACAAACAGTATCAATCCAAGTATGTGTATTGTATACGTGTCTTATTCCCACAGCGCATCAGTACGTGTGTTTGTGTGCGTATCCGTATAAGCAGTGAAAGAACCCTGTTCTAGATCTGTAGTAAACAGTATTTTTGACGCCTTATAAAACGTTACCATTATGAAACCTAAACAACGTTAACCATTCAGCGTTTACAAGCGACAACCGTAAATCGATGTGCAAAACGTCACAGGTCTATGTGTACACATACAAGCTATTTGGCAAAATATTATTGACAAAGACGTAGAATGGCTTCCTGTGATTATATAATGACCTCTATTTGAACGTCGAAATGTTATATTGCATTGAATATCATGAGAGGACGTATTGTAATAGAAATGGATGTATGATTATATCAGAAGCGGCAGGCATATATAGAAATGATAAGTAAATCGAATTATTCGGTTAAATGGCGGATGTATACACGATTTGGAAGTCTGATATAAAAGTCAGACCCTGACATGGAGATGCTGGTGGAATGACGAAGCTATCTACGATCTGTGTAGGGCCGGTGTGAATTTCGTCGGCGGCTACAAGCGGTCAATATGAAAACGTGTAAACATGTAATTTCAATATTCAAATATTTTAGAAAATATGTTCGATATTAGGGGTATGCAGGTTTCAAGGGATTAGCAAATACAAGACACACGGGTAATTCATACAGAATAACATGAATAAGTTATTTAAATCACAATGTCTACTTCAACCCAGACTCAAGACTAGGATATCGAGTGACAGCCAAACCGGGCCTGGGGAGCGGGCCGGCTGGCTACACGATATGCTCGAACTCATGATAAAGCAGACATCAGAAGAGCTCTTTCTTCAACCATGGAGGCAATGAAGTTGCAGACCAGCTTAGAGGCAAAAATGAATCGAAGTCGGTCGCAAGTTGACAATTTTTCATTAGATCAGTCGAAGACCTGTATCATCTACCCAATCGTCAAATCCCATAATTCCCCAAATTTCTTTAAATAAAAATTTGCAATTCCACATTAGCTTATACCAGAAATTCTACATTTTTTCGCAGTCGCAAATAATTTATTAAAATTAATTTTCTTGTTATCACTCTACGAGTCGATTGTTTTGCCGTTGAAATAGGACATTCTTGAGTGAATGCAACTGAGGAATTTTAATAGCCTTGTTTGAGAGCATCAGGCTATATACTTCGAATTCGGCAACACAAATTAGAGAGCATAATATATAGGCTTTAATACTTCGAATTCGGCTTGTAACAAGAATATTGCTCAACGGATTTACTTGAAACTTGGGTGAGATGTACGGAACACAGGTACCTTGAGGTAAGACGAAGGGATCCTTTGTTGGGGACCCCGTTCACCCACCAGGGGGTGTTTTACTTTTGAAAATTCTGACATCGAAGAGTTACTGTGTCTTTGAGTTTTCAGCTTCGGGCGAGCACGAAAGTTGTTCATGACAGCCTGGAGGTTAAAAAAGTCAATGGCACGCCCTATCTGTGATTAACTGTTTGGGCTCTACGGGCTCGAAAATGGGAAAATTTCTTAATTTCTTAATTTAATGAGATTTTCGAGATAGAATCGTGGTTGCAATGAGTGATCAGTAGCGCTTGACAAGACGCTTGTGACGTATTGATGTATGGTCTAAGTAGGTAACTCATATGGTTCTCCAGGAGCGCCACCTATAAGATGCTGGAAAACGCATTTTCATCTATATCGACTAAGGGTATCAATGGATTACTGTAAAAATTGATACACATGTACCTGGTTACTTAATACAACGAACCCCCACATAATTAGTTCCTATTTTAACCACTAGGGGGCATAAATTTGGAAAACTAATTGCAGCAACCATTTTTCGCATTTAATGCGGCCTGTTTATTATGAAAATCACAGAACTTGGTATAAGTACACAGACATGTGTGTAATATGCCAACCTCTTTGGTTAATTCATACAACTGCCACCAGGGGACTGTGAAAACAACGATTTCTGCACCTAGCTCCTTAACTGTTGGCGGTAGAATCGTGGATGCGATGTGTGGTTAGTAACCCTTTTCAAGATACTCGTATTGATGTATGGTTTAAGTAGGTAACTTAAATGGTTCTCCAGGAGCGCCACCTCCATGTTGCTGGAAATGCATCTTTATTCATATCTACTAAGCGGATAAAGGGATTTCTATGAAAATTGATACTCATGTACCTGGATATGAAATACAACGAACCCCTCACAAATAAGTTCCTATTCTAACCACTAGGGGGCGTAAATTTCGAAAACTCATTCTAACATCCGTTTTTTCACGTGTAAGTCATTTTATGATAGACATAAAAAACCTGGTATGAGTACATAGGTCTATACATAAGTATAGTATGCTAACCGCCAAAATTAGTTCATAGTTGCTTTTTTACTTTACCGCTGTTTCCGATACAATCCGTATAATATGCTTTAGCTCACTTCGATTTACAAATACTCTGTCGTTTTTTTGATGAATCGACGGGCGTTATAAAAAGCACTGTCGGGCCATAAACATCGAATATTGGGCCCAATTCAAAGAGGCGACATGTTTTTCTGAGTTGTCATCCCGAAATCCACCGTAGGCTGCTCGTCAGATTATCAACTCAAGTATAAATAAACAAATTTATTACCGCAAGACTTCACATTCAGCTGCGGTCTTCAAACAGTAATTTTAACAATTACGGCGATTTTCTTCATCAGTACACTTTACCGATCCATAGGATATTAACTACTCTAAATATTAAAAGCACTGTTGAGCTTTAAAGATCGATGAATCAACTTGTCTTGACAGCAAAAACCGTAATGTTTCCAATGTCTCCGTTTTTAACGCATGCGCATTAGGCTTAGTAAGTGTTGAAAAAGTCTAAGTCGAGAAATCAGTACAGTGCGCAGGCGTCATGACAGTGTTTACATGTTTCAAAACTGGGTCATGTCACAGTACGGTATTCGCTTGAAATGAACCAGCGCGAACTTAGCAGCGGGATCGTGATGTCTAAATAATCTCGTATCATATGCTTGCGTATTATATGTTAATACAATTAAAAGAATTGTCCAAATAAATAAACAGTGACATTGGGATCACCATAGAAAGTGCACCAAAGTTCATAATGGTTACCATTTCAAGATCAGCATTTTCGGGATTCGAACGTGATAGCGTCGTATAAAATAAATCAGCGACACTGGAGTCATCAAAGTTCAAATTGAAATGAAATAAGTTCAGTATTTTTCGGGGCTCGAATCTGGTAGCGCCGCAAAAATAAACGAGTGACACTCAGGTCATCCATGTTCAAATCGAATTGAAATAAGATGAAATAAGATAATTATTTATTGTGGGATTCGAATCTAATAGAAACGAAAACATTGGAGTCATCAAAACACACATTATTATGCGTCCTGACATGACCCAGTTTTGAAAGTTCTGACATGTAGTGACGCCTGCGCACTCAACCGATTTCTGGACTTGGAGAATTTCACCAACACTCACTAATGCGCATGCGTTAAAAACGGAGACATTGGAAACATTACGGTTTTTGCGTCTTGACATCGTTGTTCCGCATATGCGCTGCGAGTTTCTCCTCACCACGAGAATCAAATCAAGTACAAATAAATGAATTACTCTCAGCGATTTTTCCGCGGGCTTCAAACAGTTAGTTAAACAATATTCTATTTTCTTTTACCAAATGTACCGGATATTTACTACGATAAATCATTACAGTACCGGCGAGTCGTACGAATACGAATACGAATACGAATACGAATATTTATTACACTCCAACCATTTCCATGGTATATGGAGGAAAAGAAACAGTATTTACAATTATTTACAAAAACAGTAGATAAAAGCACTTTGAAACATAACAAACGTTATATACAACATACTATTTACACACACTACCGGAGGGATCTATATACATCCAGACCTAATTTGATAAATTTAGCAAGTTTAAAAGTTGGTTTTTTCTAAAACATCAAGATTCCGAAAGGTATTTGAATTTAGGTAGCTTTCACGGAATACGGTAAGTAATTTACAGTCAAAAATGAAATGTAGTTCGTCGCCTAAAACGTTACAGGTGGGGCATAATCTATCGGTTCTCGGTAGATGGAGATTTTACAATTTATTTACAGGTAGGAGATAAGACCCAATCCTGAACTGGAATAAACTGGTCACTAAGTCGTCATCAAGCCGATTTATATAGTTTTCAAATTTGATATCCTTCTTATATTGTCTAAAATTAATGTATAACGGGTTATTATTTAGCCTAAATTCTGTCTCTTGCACATGCTGATCACGGAGTAAACGGTGTAATTGTTTTGGAGAAGTCCTAGAGTTTACCATAGATTGTTGTGTCCATATATACGAAAGGCCACAGTCATCAAAAGTCTTCTTAATAAGCCAGGGGCTCTTAAACCTATCATTCAGATATAAATTATAAGATATCTTATAGAGAATTGAACTAAGTTTACTTTGTTTGCACTCTATCGTTTTGACCCAAAAATTAATCATTCTACGCTTTACGCTTATATAATACATAGGATAACGTCCTAACTCCGCTAATACTTGAAGGTTATGGGAATATTTTGTAACTTTCATGATAATTTTACAAAATAAACAGTGGAGGTTTTCTAATAAGTCAAGGTTTTCATATCCCCAGATTTCGCAACCGTACAACGCGATAGGAGCGACGCACATGTCAAATAGTTTAAACATTACATCTACTGGAAGTTTCAAACGTCTGCCCTTTTGAATAATAGAATACATAGCTTTCATAGCTTTATCATAGAGAAATTTTTTTGCTTTAGCGAAACTACCGTTCCAATTGAATTTCACTCCGAGATACACATAATCCTCAACTAACTCTAACTCCTGATTACCGAACATGAATTTCGAAATACGCTTAATCCTACTTTTACTTCGAGCGAAGACTAATATTTTAGTTTTATCAACATTCACCGTGAGGCCGTTGTCGGCGCAATATTCAAATAATGTATCCAAATGTGACTGGAGAGATTCCTCATCTTCAGCAAGAATGACTGTGTCATCCGCATAAAGGATAATGAATAAGGTCGTAGGCCTAAACTAAACACGCCGAACTGATGCAGCGGAGAAAAGCTGTTGTGTTGACGAGGTAGCTAAATCTCGGCGGAGAAAAGCTGTTGCGGTGACGAGGTATCAAAATAGATGAATTTATCATTACAGCACCAGTGATTTTTTTTATTTTGCATTTCAAAATTACATTATATCATAGAAAAATTTACAGGGTTTCGTGTGAATTTTTTTCACAATGTAACGCAATTATGAAAATGCGGAGAAGTCAAAAAGTGACTTATTCGAATCCGGCCCCCTAACTCGAAAAAATGCACGCACACGCGCACATACACACACGTATGCACGCACGCACTCACACACGCACGCACACACGCACACACACACACACACACACGTAATAAACAGGAGACAAATATCAAGCAGTATATGACAGTATACATAATTTCAATACATCAAAAGCGAAAAGTATTAATCTAATGGTGTCGCTGACATTTATGCAATCGTTGATATAGATAATAAAAAGTAAGGGTCCAAGACTTGATCCTTGGGTACACCTATTGTTATATTTAACGGTAGGGATTGATAATTTGATAGTTGAACTACTTGACGCCTAATTTCCAGATAATTTTTAAACCATGACAGAGCCAATCCCTTTATCCCATATGTAATATTCTGCTCCGTGCTTTAGTGGTGACTGACAATAGAACTTAGGTCAAGGTCATGTGGGTACTGGTAGCGTGATCAATGGTGTTTTGTGATAGTGAATAAAGCGTTTAATGGTATCAAATAATCGAGGATCTCTGGCTTTCATCTTTATGTTTCGAGGCATTTCAATGGCGACGAGGATGGGATCGAATATCGACGATTGTTTGTGATTATTTCAATCGAATAAGCCATAATATAGTAACATTTAATCGATCTTCACCGCACCCTGTAGTAACACGTAAAAAATTCGAGAAAACATGGATACCGCTATCGGGCTACCTTCTTTTCCCGAATTCGACCTGCAACCAAGAGAGACGGCTCCTATTCGATTCGATAAATACATCAAGCGCCAAGAAAACATGTTTGCAGCCATGGCTATCGATGAAGCTACCCGTCAGAAGGCAATGCTGCTACATTACACATTACACATTTTGAACCTCAAAAATGTACTGATCACCTTGTGTACCTGTTCCGAAAAGAATCTCAAAAACCAAACGAATCGACTGCCGAGTTTTACACGAGACTGTCAATACTAGCCAGTAAGTGTGACTTCACCGATAGTACACTTGAAATTAAGCGGCAAATAATCCAGGGAACGTTATCATCCCGCCTTAGACGCAAGGCTGTCGAGCAAGGGCTCACGTTAAATCAACTATTAAATACCGCTCGCGCTATGGAGACTGCTGATGAGCGGACATAGAGATGGAACAACATACGTCACATGCACTGTCAGCACCAATGAATAAGTCGAGAGTGAATCTACCATGGAAACGTGCGATGTTGAATAGACCAAGTCAACCGAATCGGAACTGGTCAGATACAAGAATCTGTGGATTGTGTGGTGGTGTATATCCTCACCGGACACTATGTCCTGCGAAGGGACAAGCGTAACCATTTTGCTAGAATGTGTCGTGGAAAGCCGAACCAGTCAGAGCGAAACCGTAACCGTGACCCTAGTCGAAATCGAGACTACAACTCACGTAGACAACCTAACAATAGGAACCGAAAACAGACTCATGTCGTTGGTTCCTCACCTACTGAGGAGGCTGCAATCACCGCAACCTTAGCTCATCAAAGCAGCGATGATGAGTATGTATTTCGTGCAAATCATTATACTGCTGATATGACTCGCTCTAAACCGTTCTTCGATATATCAGTGAGTGTTACCAAGACCCGCGTTATGGCAGATTCTGATGCAACCGTTAATGTTCTCAACCACAATGTCTACCTCAACTTGTATCCGAGACCTACACTGATTCAATCGAAATCTCGCATTTTTCCGTATAAGTCGGAAAAACCGTTGGACCTGCTTGGTAAATTCGAAGCTGAATTATGCAACAATCGCGCATCTTGTAGGGAGACCGTATACGTTGTGTCTGGCCCCAGTAGCTCGTTACTTAGCCGGGAGACTTCGCAAAAACTTTGTCTCATCAAAGTGGCAAATTCTGTGAGCGATAATGCGCAATCCGATCCAGAGAAACCAAAAATGACGAGTACGGAAAACCAGTCTGATTCAAATATACCGGATGTCGTAAAGCGATTCCCAAATGTTTTATCGGGAATGGGCGCCTGCGTAGGAGAGCCTGTGCGCGTGCATGTAGATGCGTCAGTTAAACCTGTAGCGCAACCGCATCGTCGCATTCCGTTCCATGTTCGAAAGCGAGTTGAAGAAAATCTCTGAGATCTTGAAGAGACAGACATAATTGAACCATCCGAAGGTCCTACCCCTTGGATATCACTGATCGAAACCGCATGACCCGAATCAGATACGTATCTGTGTTGACATGCGATCTGTTAATAGAGCAATAATTCGGGAACGGCATGTAATTCCGACCATTGATGATATTGCATCTGACTTAAATGGATGCACGGTGTTCACAGCAAGCTCGATTTAAAGCAAGGATATCATCAAATCTTGCTGCACCCGGACTCGCGACATCTGACAACCTTTTCTACGCATATAGGGTTGTTCAGATATAAACGACTGAATTTTGGCATGTCATGCTCAGCGGAGGTTTTCCAGAAACGAATCAGTGATGTCATTGCAGGTATCCCTGGCGTCAGAAACATAAGCGATGATATCTATGTAGGAGGCGTCAATCAACGAGAACATGATCAACGTCTTTGCAGTGTACTTCAGCGATTATCAGACAACAATCTCACAATCAACATCCCGAAATGTTTGTTTGGCGTACGTGAGATGATATTCTTTGGGCATGAGTTCGGAAAAGATGGTATCTCACCTGACCCTCGTTAGGTAGATCTCTTCACCGACCAACGTAACAGAGATTCGTAGCCTGCTTAGTTCCGCAGCGTTCTGTTCTCGATTCATCAAAGATTTCGCGCTCATCACCAGACCGCTACGGAAATTGACGTGCAAGGGTGTAGATTGGACCCGGTGTTCCGAACAGCAGTTGGCCTTGGATCAACTTAAAGCTGCCCTATCTGCCAAAACCACCTTGATTTATTCCGATCGGGCTTGGCGCAGTTCTTGCCCAGAAAGAACCTAATCGTAATGTGATAACTCCAATACACTTCGCGAGTCATCCTCTGTCAGCGACCGAGGCTCGATATCCGCAAATTGATCGCGAAGCGCTCGCCATTTACTGGTCCGTCAGGCGTTTCCACCTTTACCTGTACGGAAAGGAGTTCACCATTGTAACCAACCATCAACCTCCCGTGTCGCTATATAACAACCCGACCTCAAAACCTTCAGCCAGGATAGAAAGATGGCTGATGGAGTTACAACGATATCGCTTTGTAGTGGAATATCAGCCTGGAAAGACAAATCCAGCTGATTATGCATCCAGGCACCCTGTCGATGCAGGGATAAGCGGAGATAAAAACTGTGCTGACGAGTATGTCGCGTATGTTGCATACAATGCTATACCCAGGGCTATGACTCTGCAAGAAGTGAAGGATGCCACAGCTGACGATCCAGTGCTGCAAGCAGTTTTCGCTGCCGTAAGGACTGGACGGTGGTACGACCCGCCACCAGAAGTCTCTGCGTCAGAACTCGCGCGTTATGAACAGGTTAAAGTGGAGCTAACGTGCCATGACTCTCTACTCCTAAAATCAAATCGAATCGTCATTCCAGCGGCCTTACAGTCAAAGACAATCGAAATTGCACACGAAGGGCACCTGGGAATCGTGAAAACCAAAGCCTTGCTTAGGGAGAAGGTCTGGTTCCCTCTTATGAACAAACTAGTCGAGCAGAGAGTCAAATCGAGTCTTCCGTGTCAAATCGCTACGCCGGTTACTGTTCGAGAACGACTCCGAATGACTATTTTACCGAATGCGCCGTTCGAGGAAACCAGCGTCGACTTCGCCAGTATCAACGGTGTAACAGTCATGATCTTGATAGATGATTATTCGCGTTATCCGTTCGTGGAACCGGTCAGTAGTACTAGCGCACCTGCCGTGATCCCGAAACTTGATAAAATATTTGCGATGTTCGGTCCTCCGGGGACAGTGAAATCGGATAATGGCAGTGAGTTTGCTCACTTTGCCCACGTGTTATCCTTCCATCACCGTAAAGGAACGCCATTGTGGCCACCAGCCAACAGCGAGGTTGCGAATTTCGTAAAGACCCTTAAGAAGCATGTGAAGGTGGCAAAGGCTGCCGGGGAGAACTGGAAGTAGGCTCTTGAAGCTTTCCTCAGGAGCTATCGCACTGCTCCTCACTGCACAACCGGTGTTGCGCCTGCTACCCTCTTTCTGAAAAGGGGTGTAAGGAACAAGCTTCCTCAGCTTCCGGAACACGACCCAATTGCAGATTTAATTAGGAAGCATGACACGGCGCAAAAGTAAATTAAAGAATATGCGGACAGTAAGAATTATGTCAAACCAGGCAACCTCGAAATCAGCGACAATGTACTTGTGAGAAGGCCGTTCAATATGATGAAAGGCAACACTCCGTATGAGATAGTGCCACTCACAATATCGCGTAAGAAAGGGACTACAATAACCACAACAGGTCCCGATTATAGGTCTGTGACTCGAAATGCATCGTTCTTCAAGAAACTGCCTGGCTATGCGGACATTCCGTGTCAAAATCGTGACACTAGTGACGATGTGTTTATGTCGGATGATATCGATCCTAGTATCCCGGAAAAATCGTGCTGGAAAAGATGTTCTGAGATCTGATTCTACTGTGCCGATCGCCAGTGCTTGCGTTCCGCATACGCCAACTGTCGCGTCTCCGTATGTGATAGTTCCACAGTCGTCCGATGCACCCGCTTTGCGAAGATCTACCAGAATAAGAACAGCTCCAGTTAAATTGGACTTGTAGTGTTTTATAAACGTTATGATAATTTGATTAGATCTAATTCCGTGTTAATTCTGTAGTTTGATTTGTTGCGCTTAAAGAATTTTAGTTTGGTTTGATTGTTTTAATTGTGTTTTAAGAAAGGATCTGCATTTAGACCGTTAAAGCATTATAGTAATTAATCATTTACTTAATATCTACTTAGGGGGGATGTAATGTTCTGCTCCGTGCTTTAGTGGTGACTGACAATAGAACTTAGGTCAAGGTCGTGTGGGTAATGGTAGCGTAATCAATGGTGTTTTGTGATAGTGAATAAAGCGTTTAATGGTATCAAATAATCGAGGATCTCTGGCTTTCATCTTTATGTTTCGAGGCATTTCACCATAGAAATTTAATTTATCTAATAAAATGCTGTGATTTACAGTGTCGAATGCTTTAGACAGGTCTAAATAGACACCAATTGTTGTTTTTTTATTATCCAAATTATCTAGAATTTCATCGACTATTTCAATTAATGCCATATCAGTAGAATGATTTTTTTCTGAAGCCAAATTGATTTGGATTTATAATCAAAAATTTACCAAAAAAGGAAATTATTCGGTAATACACAATTTTTTCTAAAATTTTTGAAAAAAAGGCAAGATCGATATTGGACGATAATTATTAAATAATTCAGTATCACCGCTTTTGTGGAGGGGTCGAACTTTTGCAATCTTTAGGTCATCCGGTATAATTCCAGTTAGTAGGCTTTGATTAAAGATATGACATAGGGGATCCTTAATTAAATCTATTACACTCTTGATAACTTTCATATTAATTTCATCAATACCCGTCCCTTTATTAGCATTGCATTTATTTACTATATTTATTAACTCGTTGGGTGTAGTTGGAAAGAAGAACAAGTTTTCACCAGGAGGATTTTTCAAGAATTCTCTGAAATCTTTTCCTGTTTCAGGAATTTGTTCGGCTTAATTTAATCCTATGTTTACAAAATATTTGTTAAATTCATCAGCAATCAAAGATTTATCATCTATTTTTGCTTGATTGTTGTTGATTTTAAATGCATCAGGTAGTCCTTCATTTTTTTTTGCCCAGAATATTGTTAATCATTTTCCAAGATTGTTTCATACTATTTCCTGTTGCCACTAACCTCTCTGCATAGTAATCTTTTTCTGCACGTTTTAAAAGCTTATACAATGAATTTTTATAATGGACATATCTGTCTTTCTTCTCATCGGTATTATTTCTTAAAAATTTACGATATAAACGATTTTTCTGCTTAATTGAATTCATAAGTCCTGCTGATAGCCAAGGTTTATTTTGATTTACGGTGGGATTTTTAAAATTCACGAATGGAAACGATTCATCATAAAGTGCCTTAAATGTATCCATAAAAGATTTATAAGCTAAGTCGGGGTTCAAATTGTTATACGTTGATGACCAGTCAACCGTATGCAATAGTATATGGAAATGATTTATAATGCGCTCACTAAAGTTTCGCTTGTTTTCCGTTTTCTCAGTACAGGTTCAGACTCATCACCTATAACAAAAATGATCGGATATATCGGATATGGGAAATGATCGGATATATCCGTGCATAGTATACCAGAAAAAAAATTACAATGATAATGATTACAGAATATGTTATCAATAAGCGTTGCTGATAAAGCTGTTACTCTCGTTGGTTTGTCAATTAAAGGACGAAATGAATTTGCAAATAAAGTATTAATAAATTCGTCAGTAGAATGATGTGCACCCGACATCAGTAAATTGACATTGAAATCGCCTAGAAAATAACAAATTTTGTTTTCTCTATTAATTTTGTTTAGTAAAATGTTAAATTCGTCCTGAAATTGACGCAGGTTTAAACCGGGTGGTCTATATAATACACCCAAGATAATATTTTCGTTCTTTTATTAATAATTTCGACAAATAGCGATTCAAACGTATTATCATTACCAGATAAATCTGGCCGAAGTTTGAACATCAAATTATTTTTTAAATATAAGGCCAAACCACCACCATGTTGATCATTTTTTCTACTTTTGAAAATACTGTGATAAACATTAATTTTGTACATACTATCATTATCGTTCCCTTCATTTGTCCATGTTTCGGACAAACAGATAATAGAAAAATTAGCATCTAATACATTTAGATAATCTACAAAACCATCAAAATTTACACTACGGATGTTCATAGAAATTAACGAAAATTTCACTTTATCTATCGTAAAATTATTCTCATCGTAGTATTTGCAATCGATATATGTATTGTTTGTCATGAAATTTAAGGAAATAGGTTTTATAGGTAATACATTATACAATACTGGAATGTGATATCTCAAGTAGACGATCTCTTTTTGATGAATGATTTAATGAGTCTGACTGAGGTTTCTTTTTTTGCATCAGTCCGTGATCAAATGTAGACCGAGGGCCGTTATAAACGAATTAGTAAGAACCCTCGCGCCCTCTAACCCGATATGGACACCGCTAGAGTCTTTTGCGTCGAATAAGGATCTGATAACGTTATCATCGGGACAGAAATTACAGTCATTGTCAATACTGCAACTAAGTCGAATTTCGAGTTATTAAGTCGAAATTCGACTTATTATGTCGAAATTCGACTTAATAAGTCAAAATTGTGAAAAAATTTTCTCGTATGTCACCTAGGGGCTTCCGTAGTAAGGAGTGATCTTCAATCGAACAAAATAATCTTTTTCACTCGAACGTATAATAATATAAACCTCGGTTTTCTTCGTATATCCATATTATGACTTGTTTCTGACCATGTACGGAACACAGCTTGTTTGGGTCGTTTTGGAAATTCACAGGTCCTGTACATTTTGGACTATTCTGTATATCATTTGACAGTAAAGAGGAGACTTAGGATACTACCTTGCGTTACTCCACTGGTTAGATCTTATTTCCAAGATGACACAGTTCCGTTGATTTCGGCCACTTTTTTGTTCGTAGAAAAAGCTGAACCATTTAAGCGACTGTAACGGATTCCGTGGACTCGGTAATCAAAATAGCTTCTCTGCAATATTTGGATTTCGCGGGGGCCAGCAACTCCTGCGCAGCTATGCTTGTCCCGCCTCCACCCAACTTAGGCCTCCACACACGGCCCGGATCCTCTCGGGGCGACCCCTATCTCTTCGTGCCTATTCACCGTTGGTGGGTACGTCCGGGTCCACTCGTCCTCCTCTTGGAGGCGAGTAATTCAGCTGGAACCCTCTGCCGGACAAAATGTCGGCGTGACTCCGGCCTCTCCTCAGCTGACCGGATTCCTCGTGCCCTAAAGTTAGACTAATTTGCTCTGACTCTCTTCCTCACTCCGATCAAGTCCACGATAACTCAAAAGAAACGGCCCGATGCTAATTTTGAATTAGTAACTAATATATATTTTATTTTGCAGTATCCAATTATATTTAACACTATTTACACAGTCGGTCATTTCGAACACAAACACGGCGTCAGGGGGGACAACCATGTCCGCCGAGGACAACGCGGCGTCCGCCGGGGACAACGCCGACCCTGAACATCAATAAACTCGTAGACAATGTCCGGGCAAATAACTATTTACAATGAATTAGCGCGGACCGGGAGCCCGCATGTGGACACGGGGACACGGACGGGCAGGTTCTTACATTATAATCACTGGTAAGTGCAGTCAAATACAGGAATTAGCGTTTACGTTTTCTACGGCGCTTGCAAGCGTATAAGTTGCACGGACAGTCCGAGTGAACGGTTTGTTGTTGAATCTCGCGCGCTGCTCGCCCTTAAAAGAGCGCGATCCCCCCGCGCTCTCATTGGCTGGAACAAAAGCTCGGACTTGCGTGATTGGTCACGCGTGCCACGTGACTTCGAGGTTGGCTGAGTTCCAGCGACGATGAGGGCGGAGCCGGGCAACCGCGCGCCGGCTGCAAAAGGTCACGGCGGACACAAGAAGATACGTAAAGAATAGTTATAATATCATCACAAAGTTAATAGTATAATATACATGAGCGACAAATGTTCTTGAGTAATAAACGAGTTGAAAGGGTTCAAACCCCGCACTCAGAAGATATACGTAATAATTACAAATCCAGTTTAACCAGAAGGGTTAAAATGAATCAACGCAGACCCGGAACAACCGGTCGCGAAACATCGACCAATTTACAAAACACGGACATTTATAAAATGATACAACACGGTCTCGCCGAATAAATACAGCTAAAAGACATTAACAGGATAATATACAAAGATAGGAGGAGAGCGGTGAAATCCGGGAGGTGATTTTAAATTTAGCGCCAATGTACGGCGGAATCCGCTAGTTTCGCTACACGACCCATGATCATTACACCATTTCCTAATAGCTTGTTTAGTAATCGCTGATGTAGTACCTTATCAAATGCTTTTTGAAATCTATAAAGACTAATTAAGGCCTAACAATCCTGTCCAATGATACATGGTTTCAAGTAAGCCCAATTGACTGTTTGAAGACCTTCCTTTTATAAAACCGTGGTGACCGTTGAACAGGATTTTGAATTCCCTTCATTTTCATAGTATAGTGGGGCTGCGTCAGCATACACGCATTCGTTGGTCTACACTATGCAGACAAGATCAAGAATACGAACAAGGCTGTGCAGAAAACCCATTATCGCTGCTTTGCAGCTATATTCTATTATTGTTGTGAGTTTCGATGTCATTGATTTTGGTGTATGGTCACCAGGGGGCATTGAAGTGTAGAATAACTTAGTATTTCCACGTACCTAACCGTCATTGGTTTTTGTATACGAGTAACTTAGTATTATTTCCACATTATATTGGTACCTAGGCATATTTTGTAACCACAATCAATTGCGAAGTTGTAGCTTATGACATTATATTATTGTTGTGAGTAAATGTCATTAATTTCGGTATATGGTCACCCGGGAGCGTTGAATTAATAGAAGAATAACTTTTTATTTCCACATCATATTGGTACCTAGGCATATTTTGTTATCACAATCGATTGCTGTAGCTTGTGACTTGTTTTATTATTGTCGTGAGTTTCAAGATCACTGATTTGTGTATGGTCACCAGGGGGCGTTGAATATTGAAATCGTTAGATTGTTGAGCATTTGAAACCACTTCCCAAGTGGGCACGGTGTCCCTGGATCCCTGGTGGACAATTCTGATTCCTATCATCTTGTAAACGGCCATGAAGGCTTCATCTATTTCGTCTGAAATTCACTGCAAATGCATGTAGTTATTTGCGCAAGTTTTTGAACACCGTATACTCAATTGGTACAGTTCCCCACTAGCTTCACTGTGGCAATATCATTTATTAACTTAGTCATATCACATCATACAGTAATATTGTGCCTCGACCCCCAAACAGTACAGGATGTATGACCACTTAGGGGATGTGGGAAATTGAGTCACCTTTCTCGCATTCCGAATAAAAATCACTTGTCCCCAAAGATCCTTAAGCGAAGTTCAGTATATTGCTTAAGAAAATCTTACATATGTAAAGTTTCGCCACCTAAGTTACATTACCCAAACGGACAACAGTCCAGGGCGTGTTATTCTATTTTAACCCTTAACCTGCCGGCAACTTTAAGTTAAGTCCTGTGTGTGCAAGATGATTTGAAATTTGCTCATTAAATCCTCATAACTTCCCAATTATTGGACATAGGGCATTGAAACTTCATAAAGTAGTAGTTCATAGTCATAGCCACGAAATGTTGCTGAAAGATTAAATTTCCGGTTTTTGAAAGAGGGGTCAACTGGGTTGGGTCATTTTTAGGGGTCCAGCATAAAAAGACCCCCTAAAACGTCAGAATACCCACAATTTTGTGTTAAATTATCAATATTTATAAATAAAGACACCGCAGATTACTATATCCGTCGTTTAAACCTATATTATGCTTCTAATTACAGTCTAAATGTTTGAATCTTCATCAAAATATCAAATTTACGGAGGCGTTTTTGAGGTCGAAATTCAAATATCAAAATGAGAAATTACTTCCGGGTTTTGGAACTAGTGTCGCCTGTGTGTCAACTATAGTACAGCAAGTAAAAGGGTTAAACAAAGGCTGGTGTAAAGCAAATTCATCAGGGATTTTGAAGTCAACCTGGGGCCAGTTCCTCAAAAGTTCGGGAGTTAACCAGTGGATAATTGACGTGACAATCTAAAAATCTTCATTGTTACTGTGGTATTCATCCGTTATCTTTAATTTTTGAGCAACTGGCGCCTAGTATTTACCTACATCAAATACTGGAAAACTTGGCGCATTTAGATTAAAAGCAATTAGCTTCATAAGCACATCATACGGCTCGCATTTGAACTATATGAACGGTCCCTTAATGCAACCAACCAAGGACAAAGGTTAAGTAACGAAAATCAAAATTTTTTAATTCAATTAATAAATTAAATTTATTATATATATAATTTACACATCATTTTACACTCCCTTTGTTGATATCATTCATCATTATCACTTCAAATATTCGATAAATTACAGTACATAAACTAAACACATTTCAAAAATCAGACAACCTTTTAGAGTAAAGAGTCATTGGCACTTAGATCATATCAAAGCACACGTACGCATTTTAACACAAGGAACCATCCACTGCCTTAAGAAAATGGTACCGGTAAATGCTTTAGCTATTTTCAAATCACTTGTACATTATTTGTACTGAGTACGGTTCCAGCTGGCGAAATTCTGCGAAAATCATTAAGCTAAAATTCATCTCTTTTAGTCGTCCATGTTTTCATCAAATTTAGAAAAAAAAATAAATTTTTTGTTCTCTCAGTCTTGACTTTCAATCGACTTGCCAAGTTTGTTTATTTTTCATTTTGCCCATCATTTGAATCAAATTCACTCGTTTTAATTCTTTTCTGCATTCCTTCCAAGGTTTTATGGGGAAAATACTGAAAATGTTTAGTTATCTTCCCTTATATAATCGCGGCTGGCTGATCAGTGAATTTAAGATATTTTCATTTTCTTCAAGACACAAATTGACTCGAAAAGCATTTATTGTTTTATTAAGTTGTTTTCTATAAAGACATTTTATATTTTATTCTATAAAGACATTTCCTGTTTTATTGAAAGCTGCCTTTCATAATAAATGGACCAATGTCCACATGGTTAAAGACAGATATGTTTGAAATTGGCAAGTAGTGGATGAGGATCGAAGCCTACTACAACAGAGGATTCCCCGTATGGAATAGAAAATCGATAGAAAGTAATAGTATCTGAGTGCAGTTTCTGTATAAATTCACTCATGACTGGTGGAATGCATTTTCCATTAAGAAAATCCCTCACGCGCTTTCAAGAAAAAAAATCCACTTGTTCGGCAGGCTAGAGACGTTTTGCGACATGCCGATCCGCTCTCAGTCAGTCTAAACCACGTATTGCTAGGTTTTTGATGAAGTGCCCCCTGATATACCGCCCACTTCGGTGCAGAACGATTTTCAATCATAATTCTAATAAAACATCATAATAAGTACAAATTTACTTTATCGGCAACAATTGGACAACATATAATACACCGATACTGTTGTTTTGTAAATAACCTCTAAATGTCCTTTACCTTACCCCCCCCCCCCCCCCATGTGAACATCTATGTTCGACCAAAGGGACTACATGTAGGCCTATGATAGGTCGCAATTATTTCCAATTATTGATTCATACCTTCTGGCAAAATCCAAACAACAATTAACGAAATTCTTAATATGGACTTTCCTAAATTTACATGAGCATGTTTAATCAGCACAGATCAAAATTACATTGGTACTCTAGATTAGAGATTATAGTATAACAATATAAGTAGAACAAATTAAAAATAGTTAAAAACTATTGGATTGAATTCAAATGCTGAGAGAAGACCAACTTTTCACAGATACATGTAATTAGATGAAAAATAAGGAAGCCGAAAATATCGAGAAAAAAACGTTTCGAATTTTGAATGGAAATGCATAGGCCTACCTATCTTCGGCATGAAGTGTTTAGGCAGAATTTCAGAGAATCCGTACTCCAAGTAATCAAAAAAGCCTAAGATGTCCCCCCTCGATTGAATCCAGAAGTTTTCAGGAAAATTTGTCTATTGATACGATCTCCATCACACACAACAGCATGGACGATTCATCATGAATTTCTATACACTGTGTACGAGTTTGTTAGACAGTTTATTTTCGTAAATTGAACAATTTCCAAGTTCCCAATTTTACTGCCCTTCCATAAAATCAACTACTTTTACCGCCAGCCGCGACGAACCCTGGCAGTTGAATCATTTGCAGTTTCCAGGAAAACTTTAACTAGGCCACGCGCGACGCACGTTTTTCATATACATGCAGAGATCAATACATCATATAGCAGAGTATATTTGTCTACCACGTGTGTGAAGCATGAATTTACGTAAAAGGGCATGTGTTCTTCCGAAAGGAAATGTAGTTCCAACAACAAATTAATAACTAAATTGATAAATAAGCAACGGATTCCGAAAAAATTCAATTGGGTTAGAACTTTTATTACTGCATTGAATGTTTTAAAAGTTCCGAAGAGAAACTAAGCCTTGTTCGGAAGTTATTTTGTACCAAAGGAAGAAAGTTTCAAAGCGAAGGTCCATAAACAGGGCTCTGTACTTTGTACGTATTGGTCCAAAGAATATCCATACCAATCTTGGAATTGATCTGGGATAAGATCCTAGGAGCAATTTGAAGAAATAGAAGCTCCAACCCTAAGGGTGCCTCTGAGGGAACAATCTTAATATGGCTCTGTAGCTTTGTAGGTCTTGGTCCATACCAAATGTGGAATTGATCTGGTTAAACCTGTAGGACTAGTAGCTATTTGAAGAAAAAGTAGACAGCGCCCGAACGAACGGATTGACGACTACAGCTAAGCCCCTTACCCATCAGCTCTGCTGATCTTCGGTCACGGCGGAGCTAAAAAGTGATTGCCCACACTTAACAATTACAATGATGAATGCGTTATGTTATGGGCTCAAACTGCAAATTGATACCTGCACAAAATCTAAGTGTAGATCCGAAACTGGAATCAGCAATAACTGTTCATTTTCAGTTTTTCTCTGCCATGTGTCAGTTATTTCTAGGCTCTCAGCTCCAAACTCATTGCTTTTCTTGAGGTAGAGTAACTGTAAGCAGCGACCTCTTTGGGTTATATCTTGCACTAGCCGCAGTATCATCGACAATAGAGGGCAGTTTCAAATACAGATCAAACTTGTCCGGAACTTGTAATGAAAGATCATCCTGAAAATAGTGTCAAGCAACACATAGCATAAAAGATAGCTTAATCCATTGGAAGAATGCTGTTGGTCCCACATGTCATTAGTCCCTCATCTCATTGGTTCCTCAATTTGTTTCATGTGTCATTCGTCCCACGTGTTATTAGTCCCACATCGCATTGGTCCCACAATCAACCAAGCCCATGGATCCCAGTAGATTTTGTAGGCGGTAAGTACTTCTGAAACAGCAAATTTATCACAATAAATCGAACATAGTGTATAAAATATTTGCGTGATTTGATAAAGTTAACAAAAAACAGGTGTGACAATACCATTTCAGTATGGCCCTGGTGGGGTTACGCAACTACGAGTACGGCGCCTGGAATGGGTCCAGTACGCATGCAGTACATGACCACATTTAGTCCAGTACCCTATTTCTCAGCACGCAGGACAATTCTACAGTACCAGTACATACAAAAAGTACACAGCTACCGGTATTGCAATTTGCATCCTGCTTATATACTTCGACTAAAAATAATTATACAGTCTACCTCGGATGTAACGAAGTTAGATTTTCCATAGATTCACTTTTATCGTATATTATTTTCCAGGTCCAAATTTTTTCCTTCTATTAGGCCATAAAAAACCTCGAACAGGGATCATAAAGGAGGATAAAAGAAATATAGGAATTAAAAACTTATGTCCAGGAAGCGAGCACCAAAGGCGCAAAGCCACTAAAGGGGGGTCTTAGGGCCCTCCCCCAGAAAATTGTGTAAATTTGGGGTGCTCTAGACGCAGTGGGCCATAGAAATACACAAAACCACCGTTTACAGAGCTGCCAGTTGGTTGCGCCATCTATGACTGTACATGTATTTTCTGTTGGTTTCGAGTCCCATAAATATTTTGGCTAAAAAAGTATACTTAGCTACTCCGCAGCGGCCGGGTTTTTGTAAATTTTGTAAATTCCTATAAAATTTTATTATCAGTTTATTTCTATAGCTGCCGGGTCTGATATTGTTAGCCTGATCATGAAAAAAGAGTACTGTACAGGGTAGACAGGCGGCCGGCCGGGTCAACTTTTAAACTCAGCAGTGGAAAAACAAGGTACCATTTTTAAAGCCTAGCTTTCGGAACATTTAATCAGTCCTTCGTACAATAAATTATCAGTGTTTCTTGGTGGATAGGGTCTTATTGCCAAAAGTTCTTGGTGAAATGCTATATCAATCATCCGTTAGAAATTTATCATACCATGTTGTGTGAGGCGCCCCGACGATTCATGTCCGAGGAAAAGAAGGCACCCACTATATCATTAATTCGTAATTTGACTGTAATAATTTGACAAACTGATATTTATTCACTTTAATTCTAGAATTACAAAAAGCAGAGCTTACACTGCTATTTCACATAGACAAACACTTTAAAGTCGTAGAGTCCATGTCATCTATACACGTGTCTAAAGTTAGCCCCTTAGTACGATAACCACACTCAAACGTGGTGAATGGATAAAAAGATTAAAACCCACTATCTACAGATTAAAAGAATTAAAAATCAAGAATTTATTTATTCGAACAATCTAAAATATATAATAAACACGACTTTACGATCTCACCCTAGAGATCATCGTCTTACTTCTGTCTTTTAGCTGAAACTTTTTCGGCGAGTAATTCCAGATGCCTCTTCCGTTCGCCACGGTTTTGGGCGACACTGTTGGCAGCTAAGTGAGCCTCCCTCGATTTCCTTCATGATTCTATCACATGTTCCCGACATTTCTTCGTTGAAAGTTTTCGATGGCTTTCCTGGACTCTGCCAATTTCTTTTCTGTCAGCTCAGCCTTGTAACATCCAGCAGAATTTTGGATGTTTCTCACCAAATTTTCATCTACAGGGTCGTACATGACGTCATTGCCTGTGAAAATGTTGAACAGCAGGTTTGTTTAGTGGGTATTTGAAAGTCTGGATAGCATTGATGGTTTCTATATTCAATCTCGTTGTCAGAGTATTCAGAAGATCACCAAGAATGCTGAAGCTACTTTCTACAACCGGGCAACTCAAGCACGATAAAATCGCGAAAATCATTCGATAGAGATGTTCATATTTTTGGATTGAATTTACCTCCGTCCACCATTGATCAATTCTGACATAATTGCCATCAGTATCGGTTGCAGGTGGCAACGTTTTGTTGGCACAGTACTGATGAACCTGCATGTTATACGTATCAAGTTCTTGTGGCGCAATTACATTTGTCACTAATTTTGGCAGCTTTTTCATTTCGGCCAATGTGACCTTTGAACCATGACATCTAGGGTCAATCGTGTATATTGCTCGTAGCAATTCATTGTTGATAGACATTTTTTGGTCAAGTGTTTTGCTGTTTCTTTGTATGCTCGTTTAGCACAAAGGTAGAAACCACCTGCCAGATCCTTATTTCCCGCTAGTACTGATTTCGCAGTTTCACCAAAGAAAATCAATTTATTGCTCAAAATATTTGCATCAATGTCTATTTCTAGAAGTTTTGCATCTACTTTCGGTATTGCAGATGGCAGATGGGTCAACAAATAGCGCGAGAAACTAACGGTATAATGCAACCTGTTCGTCATTGAGCAGACCTACCATTGGTTCGGTCTTCTGAAACATAAGCACGTATCGCTTCATTAAGGGTAGCACAAAGAGATAAAAGTTAATGTACAGTTTCAGCCTAAAATAAAAATGATTTATAAGAAAGATTACAATACTTTGCTACCAAAAGTTACCTGTTTAAAAGGCCTATATTACTAAAAGACGTGAATAACAACACGCTGTGAAAATATAAATCATGACGATCTTTTCCGCGGAGCTGTGAAGCAAAATATCATAATCTTAAATAATATCTAGCATGACCTGTTTATCTGCACAAAAAGCTTATCGGTGATGCAGCTCTCCTAGCTCGCCCATCAGCAGTAAGTCGTTTATACTTTCCAGCAGTGATGTAAATTCCTTATTGTTTTTCGATCATTTTCTGAGATACCACAGCAACACAAATCGCTAAGTAGTTGACATGCATGTTGACTGGAAAAAAACCAAAATACAGTAGACCGTAGATGTTGAGCTTTCTTTGCAAATCGCATGCCGCATCGTGTACCGACAACCACCTCGTCTGGACATAACGTTTCTGGGTTGTGTGTAATTCATACCAAAAATTCTAGCTACAGTTGTTCTAGCTACATTTTTCGATATCCTTCGAGTACTTAATGTCACAACAAATGTCCGAAATTAATTTTTCAACAAACCAATCATATTCTGAGTATATTTTTTGGCAGCATTGTGGACATGATGAAGGCTATCTCCGTCTATGTCCAATAGGTGTGGGGCAAATTGGATCGCACTCGTGTTTCGAATCCAGTCTTACTCCCATGCATAACACTGCAACTGTCAAGAAGAATTGACATCAGATGATGTGATGATAAATGGCGATCGTTGAAAACTTCAACAACTGCTTTGTATACAGATTCGGAATCAACTGTTATCATGTTTTTGGATGCTAAATGTTTAACAACGGCCTGCTTTTCAATCTTGCTGTAATACGAAACCAAAATAGTCAAAATTTTCTTGTTTGATTTACTCGTAGCCTCATCTACGTTCAGTGAGAAGAAACAGTCACCAAATTCGCCTTCTATCGATTGATCTAGTGTCTTAGCCAATCCAAAGCGCATTTTGTATGACGCTGTCGAAGCACTCCTTGAGATGCTGTAAAGATGTAATCATTTCTTCTATAAGTGATAAAATCTGCAGCAATCACTAGTGCAGAGGGGGTATTTTGCATAAAATATGCCCAATCATGCGTGTTCAGACCCCATTTCAATAGATGACGTCACTAACACACTGCATTAAACGACTGATGATAATCTGTTTTAGTAGTAAAAGCATCAAACTAACTGGTGTTGTGCAATGAATTCGCCATATATCGTTAAAGTTAAGAAACAAGTCAACCTTACCACAGGGGCGGATACAGGATTTTATAAAGGGGGGTGGCTGAAAAATTTTTTTTGAAAAATGAAGTGCTTAGAGGCTCTCAGAAGCATTCTAAAACTCCTCTCGGTGGCAAATGAAAAAAACATTTGGGCGGCCAGAAAAATAAGATAACACTCGTTCTGGGCCATTCTCAAACCCACAATTACACAGTGAGACAATATTATACCATGTATTACTAGTATAATGTACACATCAAAATACGGGCAATTCCGAGCACTTAGAGCGATCTCGAACCCATGAACGACTATTATATTTTGGAAGGTAATGGCTAGTTCCAATGTGGTACATCCTCATTTGATGACATTCAGCATCTCATGCATTACGGGTCGAGCCCTGAATTATTGCAGTAAAAATGCGCCGATGAATGCTCACTAAAAATCATCACCAAGTAGTGTATAATATCCGAAAGCGTTCGCCACACACACGCAGCAACAGTAAGTAGACCTATATACGTTACTACTGTTGCTGTGCGTGCGTGTCTGCAACCGATCGATAAAATACATACAAACTCATCGTAGTACAAATGTACATACAAAATCACTGTGTTGCAATGAATATGCATTGAAATGCGATACTTTTACGTGACGATAAGTAAAACAGGCACTGAACGCTTTTACGGTTCACCTGATTACCGATCGCGCCGGACCAATTGAGTGAGATCATCACCCCCCCCATACTTTTACATCATTTTTGGACTATTTGGAAAATTGATATTTTTCAATACTGAAATCCGCGGGAAACCGCGGATCCGCGGGGAATTCTCATCTCTGAAGAAAATATAGGTGTTTAAAAATTTTTTTTGGGGGGTGGCTAGCCACCTCGTGCACCCCCCCTGTATCCGTCCCTGTACCAGTACGGTTTTGGCAGGCAAGTGATGGGAGATATCGAACGTACCAGTACGTTTTTGACAGGCAATGAGTTAAATCTGATGTAAACACCAACCAGATGTTTTTGGCGGGATTTCGGAGGGGATACATGGTCCAAGTCAATTGACACCATCTCCGTGAAAAGCGCTATACATGCAGTAATAAAACACAACTGAATGATGATTCATCATGAATATACATACCGGTAGTAGTGGGTTTTCCCCAATGACTCAAATAGACACCTACTGCACAACATAGGTCTCCAAGGATAAAAAAAGATAGATACGATTTATAAAGCATGCAGTAGACATCGTCACGCTATTATCAAAATTTCCATCATTACAAAAAACAATCATAAATCTACAGATTTGCCACCTTTTCGAAATTCAAGGCCCTGAAATCAATTTTCAAGACCAAAGTGCTGAATTCGAGGCCTTTCAACGAATTTCCTTTTGACAATTCAAGGCTATTCAAGGATTTCAAGGCCCACTACGAACCCTGTTCATGTAAATATAATAAGAATTATAGGACCTATTGGCTGTATCATGCTAGGGAGAAAATCAAGATGTCTACACTAGAGACCATATCGGAAGCACGATGACATCCATTTTTGATAGTGGTGAAGATCTTACCTGCCCCAATCCTCATAACACGTAAATCCACCAAGAATTGCAACTCTATCGTGCTAACATGATAATTCAAAATTGCCAACCTGTGGCCCTATTTGATGGCCAATTGCTTTCATTCTCAATAGGGGCGAACATCTCATCTTCCTAAACCTGGTAGGCTAACTAAATTTCAGAAAATCCACACACTAACCAGAAATTGAGGATAGCTGTCCTGGCGGCCATATTTAATGACCGATTACCTCTATTTTGAATAAGGGTGGGACATCTCACCTGCCCAAATTCTGAGTTTCATGAAAATCAATCTAGAATTATAGGCTGTGGTGCTAACAAAAAATTCAAGATGGCTGCCGTGGCATTCAGCACCCGTGGTGGCCACATGGAATATCATGTGACCTTGAAACTTTCCACTAAC
Source organism: Tubulanus polymorphus (assembly GCF_964204645.1). Lineage (NCBI taxonomy): Eukaryota > Metazoa > Nemertea > Palaeonemertea > Tubulaniformes > Tubulanidae > Tubulanus > Tubulanus polymorphus. The sequence continues at coordinate 16,351,397 of NC_134030.1, read as the reverse complement.
TACATATCTGCAACGCATTTTCATTATCAAATCTGCTTCATTTAGAAGTTGATCTGACATCAGCTTTCTCATGTATAAAGTGCACAACTACATGCACAACTACATATCCAGACAAACATGTGTAAAGTTGCAAGAAGAGAGTAGTTAAAGAGATCTTCAGACAAGATTGTGTCAACGGATGGACGATGGACGCCAGACGACCTGACTCCAGTATACCCCCCTACACTTTGTAGCAATAGGTATAATAATCATAATAGACTTATCATAATCTGTTCGAGAATCGAGAACGCTTTTTCAATGAATCACAATATCTATGATCTTATCGTTATTTTACCTCGGATATTTCTAATTCACATTCTTTCACAGACTTCACTCCTGGTAGATGTATTTCGATGACCAACCCTTGATCCCCTCTTGCCACAGTATGATTAGGCTGCCTAACTATTATCTCGGTCGCTGATAACTCTTCAATCAAATTATTATTTTGCTGAGCTGGAGTCGTCACATTGGGTGTCAAATTTATTCCATTTTCCTCATTATTTCCCCTCTGTGACTTATTTGTACTTTCTGGTACGACAATATTTCCAAGCTGACTCATGACTGAATCTGTATCTAACGATCTCAAGGGCGAAAAAGAGTTTTTTAGTTCAGTCATATCGTCTTTGATCAGGCGACCATGAGCTTTTTTCAGGGCAGTCATTAATGACTGTTGCAGCCGCTCGATGGGGCCTTTATGTGTAATTTTTTGTGTGAATATTTGATATTTTACTGAGATTTTTATGCCGCTATGCATCGCCTCGAGGAATGCGAACATTAATTTGACAACAGCCTCCCGGCCTGCAGAGTCACTCGATTCTAGTCCATAATCTTCTAAAACTTTGGGATTTAACGCAACAGCGACCACTTTACATTTCCCTAAAATTAGAGGAAACTAAGTTGGTTTTCATAGACAAGTGACCGTTTAATTCAATCGAAAAATAAAACCTACAATCAAAGAAAAATATTAGAGGATTTTGACACTTCACCTCAAATGCTATGAGCCATTTCAACTAGAGCCCCATGGGCCATGCAAAGTCTAAAGACGTATAACCGGATAATTATAATCTAAAATTCTATCTAATCAGAAGAACTCATTCTTGGCATTTCAGGTCCCACTTTCCAGCCTTGCCTTTACCCTTTTAGGACTGATCTCGCCACATTGCATGAGACCAACACCCACAAATCTCAAATGGGATTCCCACTTTCTGTACCAAGCAGTTTCTTTTCATTGCAAGCTATTTGGAACGCTGTAAAAGGACTTATTACTCCCATTTTGAGCCTATTTGCATTGGGTTTTGAGCGCAACAGTATCACATCACTGTAGGAAGGTGGTATAAATAAATAACTAGGATTATTTCGGTTGAGAGGAAAAAAGAAAGGCAATAGGAAACAATCATTTCAACAACAGATTCCAAGTTGGCCCCTTAGAGAAGCGTACACCTAGAGGGGTAAGTGACCCCTCCCCAAACCCAACACACACCCAAAAATGTTGGTTATGGTTGACCTAGATAAAAACAAGAAGAAAAACATATTCTGAACATTCAGATAAATTGCTAAAAAAATTCTATTCATCCAAAGGAATTGCATTCATATTTCCACTTTCAACATTGAGGATGTTTTGCGATAAGTTTATTCTTAAGAACGCTAACATCACATCACAAGGTCGAGTCACCTATTTGGTCAGGACTCAACGTCATTCAATATTAAATTTCTACCGTTCCAACACCACTGCATCGCTGTTCATTTCAGTACACTCAGGTCACCTAAGATCTGTTCCTGATCTGATCACTGTTGTAGGAAATAGAACACGTCTGATGGCCCAATGACTGGTCTAATCAGTCTAAAGGCTGGCTTATGTCGACAAGCAACACGACGCCTACCGACGCAACTGGGTTTATCGCCGATTAGCGGCAACTAGCGGCCTACGAGAGGCCGCTAGTTGCTGCTCTATCGGTTCGACATAAGCCGGCTTGTGACGGCAACCCGACGCCTATCGACTTGTCGCAAGCCGTATCCGGCTAGTTGCCCATGTTCTACTCCGGCCTACGGTAGGCGGACAGTTGCTTTCGATCGCAGCCGAAATAAGCTCATCTGCAACGCGACGTAACTGAGCGCAGGGGTTCCAGCCAATGAGTGACCGCATATACATAGTACAAATTATCACCGCTAGTTAGCGTCATTCGTAATTAGTCATAATCTTTCAAATATAAGTAGTTCAAAACGTAAACCAAACCTTCAGCACGGCAGAGGACTGGACCGAAGATCTAAAAACGAAATTGGTAGAATTATGGTGTGAGCGGCAATCTTTATATGATGTCGCTAGCACGTTGTATTCAAAACAGAATCAGAGAGATCAAAGTCTTAAAGAAATAGCTTTCTAATAGAAATATATTTCCTAATAATTCAAATTTATTCTCAAAATGCTTATCACGTGACCATTTGAGCCGTTGCAGTTGCTAGTAATCGCAACCGACATAAACAGGGATGCAACTGGGAGGATCTCATATCCCGCTAGTCGGCCTCAGTTGCTGTGAATCGGAGCGCAGTCGACATAAGCTGGGCTGCGATGGCGGTTGCTCTCAGTTGCTTCGGTAGGAGTCGGTAGGCGTCGCGTTGCTTGTCGACATAAGCCAGCCTTAATCTAACTGAAGTATACGTAATCCATGTCACAAAAATTCTCCGACTGAAAAATTGGCGACTGGTTGTCAATTCGTTATGAGCCAGCACTCAGATAGGATAATATGCGACCTGTTTTGAGCTTCAGACATGATGTGGCGCCAATCTAGCCACGAATGAATCGCAACGATGGAGGGCATAATGTGAGTTTATCATGCAAATTAGGATAGCATAGCATTCATCCGCATATAAGTATGTATATAAATATATATGTAAATGAAATAAGACACAAACTACTGCACATTTTCATCAGTATAAATATGTGAATGCGCAAAGTATTCGAAATCCAAATACATTCAAAAAGATTTACTTCTTATAAATATTCATTGCCTCTTTCGTTTTAGAAATCAACAATAGTATACTCAACGTACACTTGCTACTGATGTCATTGTTTCTAACGATTTGAAAATGGCTCTTAGAATTTGAAGTGAAATGTCAATACCCTCTTACAGTGTTTCTCTGTGGGTTACCTTCAATTAGATAAAACTCAATTGGCAATTGGTGATATTGTCAAAGGGGGTTTAATAAGGTAGCTATATGAGCAAAGCTTTGTCTACAAGAAGGGGAGAGGGGTTTACACTATCACACAATGCCATCTGGTTTGAATCCCTGTGAGCGTGGGTGGGTCTGCAAAGGCAGCAGTTTAAACAGCTGCAGAGTCTCAGGATGAGAGCTGGTTTGAATCCATGCAAGAGAGGTACTAAGACAGGGATTTCTACAGAAGCTTTTGATGTCATCTGGGTTGAATCTCTCCAAGGGAGGATGGGTCTACCACAGAAGGTAGAGTCCCACATTATAGGCCTACCATCAGATTCCTTCAAGTGATGGCGTGTCTAGATCAAAGGAGGTTGATGTTTACAAACCTGATCGCAAATTATCTTCTAGATCTTCAAAATCTCCCCCGCAAATAGGAATTGGATCTTCATCTGATTTGGGTTCAGGAACTCGATGCCAGCTGCATACATTTATAAAAAGTTTCATCTTTTCGGGCTCCTGAAATTGGTTCAAAATTTAAATAAAACTAAGATTCCATGCCCACTTGAAATGCACCGTACCTTATTAGTAACAAATTACTCAAGTCTGTCATTAATGAAATATCAAAGCCACATTTTCAACTGCAGCTTACTGAGGTTGATTTGAATCTTTCCAAAATTGCTTATGTCATACCTATTTTCAATATATCTAGTGACTATCAGCCTATTTTTGTTCTCCCTTCAATATTCAAAGTATCGGAAAAGCTTGGCTATAATCGTTTACATGACTTCATTGAGAAACTAGGGGTCCAGGGACACCATGTCAGGGATGAAAACGGCCCATATTGAAAAAGTCGGAAAATATTTATCTTAAAAAAAAAAGAATTTTTTTGGGGAACAAAAATCAGTAACTTTTAGCCAAAAAACTTACTTCTTTTTGGTCAAAATGTTAATAGTTTGGGCCTGAATTAGAGCCGCTTTTTGAATGAGACGCCATATTGGTTTCTCCGACTCCACAGTTGTGCTAAAAACTGCCGAAAACCGTCTTAAGGAGCACTCCTAACTACGGAGCGCTCCGATGTGACGCCCGCGATTTAGGTGATTAAAGCGATTGAGGTGATTTACACTGTTCTCAGGAATAAAGAAAAGGTCGGAAATCCGTCTATGGTCGGAAGATTTTCTTCCCTGCCATGTCCACTTGGGAAGTGGTTTGAAATGCTCAACAAACAGAAAATTTCAATATTCAATGCCCCTGGTAAACATAAGATAGCTATTACCTTATAACTCACCACAATCTAAGAAAATGTCACTAGCTACAATTTTGCATTTGATTGTTGTTACAAAAATGCCTAGAGGCAATACAATATGAAAATAAATGTAGGCCTACTAAGTTATTCAGCTATTCAACGCCTCCCGGTGTCAATTTTTAAAAACTAATGACCTTGAAACTCACCACAATCATAGAACATCTGACAAGCTACAATTTTGCAATAGGTACAAATATAAATAGGGAAATTGTATATAATTCATTATTCAACTCCTCCCGGTGGCGAGAATAAAAAGCCGAATACACGTGAGGAGATGAATACTATGACAATGATAGGATTCATCAAATATCAAGACTATAAGTTAAAACCTGCAGGTATTTTCCTCAAAAAACCTTTTTCTATCTAGAAATGAGGACTGATAACACTTGGTGGATTTACATGTTATGAGGATTGGGGCGTGTAAGATCTTCACCACTATCAAAAATGGATGTCATCGTGCTACCGATATGGTCTCCGATGGTGGCTACCGATTGCGTCACACTTGACTGATCAAAGAATGTGTCTGATATGCTTAAGAGCCCCTCTCAATGTATATCATCCCATTTCAATGAAAAATGGCCAACCATTCGGGAGCTACAGGTCACGGAATTGAGGACAAAACTGACCTTTATATGTACAAAAAAGGTCACACGACTCCGTCTTCTGTCTGATCGAGCCAATTTTTGTTATGTCGATGCAGCATGGGGAGATACAAACATATGTCAAAGATGAAGATAATTGATCAAAGAGTTCCCCTTGAAAATTTTAAAAATATGTAAAAAGTGCTGATTTTGGCAAATAACAATTGGCTGTCAGTCGGCCATCATGATTTTGATCCAGCCAGAAGATGTATATAGGATAGATACGTGTATGTGACACGAAAATTTAACTTCTAAACTAGAGCATTATGGCGTCTGAGGCATTCCCCTATTATGGTTTACGAACTATCTAAATGATCGCTACCAATCTGTAAAATACGATATAAAACCATTTATCCAGCAGGAAGTTATATCTACAAGTGTAACAAAAGGGTCCATACTCGGACCACTACTTTTCTTACTTTGTATCAAAGAATGTCTAGAATCTATTCTGTTAGCGGATGATAGTATCTTTTTTGCGATTGATAAGAATCCCTAAAACTTAGAAATTACCCTCAATACAGAGCTTTATGAATTACGTCAATAGTTCAAACAGACTATCAGTCAATGTGAGCAACACCCAGGAAGAAAGACATTCTAAATATTTGGATGGATATATGAAAGCTGTGGGTACTGGAGTGTGTAATGGGTAGTGTAGTAAGATCTGTGTGCATTTGTGGCCAGCATACAGATCACATTGTTCATTGGGGTTTGGTCCAGGACTCGCGAGATTTTCAACAACACGGAAGTAACGTGTAATAAATGATGACTCGAATTGCATGACTACCTACCACCCCTCATTATTGTTGGAAAACTAAACGTTCGGCACTGACTAAAAATTAGTAATAACATTTTAGAAATGGCCAGAATTTTAACTTAGGTTCTATCTCATTTTTATTTTACAATTGCAATTGGTATATTTTTTTTTTAAACGGCCGTTAAGGCTTCATGTTTTGTCTGCAATTCATTGCAAATAGTTACGCAACTACGCACATTTCAGTGTTTTTGGCAGCTGTACACTCAATCGGCACCGTTCGTGACTAGCTTCACTGCGGAATTATCATTAATTAACATCGCCATATCACATCATCAACTTATATTGTGCCTTAAAACCCTAACAGCCGAAATAATTGAAATGCACACATGATTTCTATCATTGAAAATTGAGAGAGTGGCCATGTTTGTGTTTGCTGCTTCGCGTAAATCCCGCACGGTGGCGCACCCGCGCGGAGTGGGGCCGATACGTCCAGTTTATAATTATTGGTCCTAGGTCTCAAATCAATATGAATCTCTATCTTGATAATAAACTAGGCCTAATTGAACGTGTCAACGGTGTAAAATTCATAAGTATAGATTTTATTGTAGATTGTCATGGTAAGAACATATTTTGTACATACAAAGTAAAGTCGCTAAAGGAATCTCTAACAGACTAGAGCGGTTTTTTTCCTCCACGGAACTATTGAAAAATATGTATTTCTGTTTCTGCATAATAGGGAGCGTTTATTGATGGCTGGAAAAGTGATAAAGCGACTCCAACTAGTAGCGCTGAACAGTTGATGGTGCGAATAATACTAGTCGCTCCGGCTACTACGGCACTGACAATCCCTTAAGGCTCTTTTGAGCCTAACAATGTTATTTTGTGTAAACTAGACCTAATATAACCTGAAAGTTATACATTAGGGACCATCTTCAAGTTCGTTTGTTAAACTTTGACTGATTTTGTTGTTATGAAAATAAAGATTGCAGGCGCAACATGGAAACTATTTAATATTTTCAAAGAAATATTTTTCATATGAAAAAATATTCAAATAAAATTCATATGATGTCACATATCAGAGGGTGGCTGAATGTATGGCCGCGGAAGCTAAAATACTGGTGCAGTAAGAAATCGGCGTATTAGATTGTTTTAAATCCTGGAATTTACCACGACAATATTCAGACCTCGACCTATACCTATAGTTTGTTGCTTAGTATTTTCAGGTCACAAGAAATTACAATTTATTACAAATTCTATCAAACAGAAAACAGCGCTCATCTTCTGCTGATGAAATGTCAAACGCGCCAGCAAGCAGCGTTACAGTATCACTATAGTAGTGTATACTGTACGCGCATGTGTTTGTGTGTGCAACAGTCTAATCTATTGATTTCCGTGCGCACATGGAGGCCTTGTGTAAGTGAATGTTCGCTTACACTTCAATGTCAATCAAATCAATCACCGGGTATTAAAATGAAACAATACTTATGGCAGATAATAATTACATTCTCACCAGTAATGAGCATTTGAAATTCGCACGTATACGACACCTTGTCCAATGAAACTTTCGCCATTCTATGGCTTCCCATGATTATTTTAGTAGCGCCGGAATTCCCCTAAATCCCAAAAACAGCCAATCACATTCCCTCGTAGAGACAACGCCCCCCAATCGAGGTCATTGCAATTTTATACGCAGAGCTAAGAATTTTCCCGCCAAAAACTGTTTTTCGTAGAATTTTAACAATGTTGACCATGTCATCGACGGAGGTTCACCATGTCTTCAATCGCATCGATTATACGTCGTTTAAGCCGAGAACCAATGAAATAAATGCTCACATAAAAAAACGTACCGCGATTTTACATGAATTGGCTCAATGCCAACTTCATATCGCTGACAAAGGTAAACCAAAAAGTTAATAAACCACCTCTGACTGTCTAATCATTTAAAAGCTTTGCCTTCACATCGAACTATTTCCGCCTTATCACAGGTGCACTCTGCCGCCGTGATTCGTCCATAAAAATTGTCGACATTTTAATTTTTGTCACATTTTAGAAATACATACACCCTTATTTTCATTTTCACGGGTATTTTCTTATAAACCCCATTTTTTTAATTATCTCGGGGATTTCCACCCGTGATTGGAATCAATTCTATAACCCTTTTCCCATGAAATTAAGAACTTGGGTGCTTCCCACATGTTGAAGGAAGTGGTCCGCCCGGGGCTTCATTTTACTGGAACTGGGTGCAACAATCTTTTTTTACATGCAACTGCTAACTCTGCAAAGGGCAGTAATACAATACCTGTAGATGAGTTTGAAGACACATATGTGGATTAGGAGGCTGCATGTATAACCGGCCTTCAGTTATTTTTTTGTCAATGAATTTTGAATAGGCTTGAGGATCATTGTCAGCCATATCATCTAACATCAACCAAATCTTCTGGGCTTGACTCATTAATCCTTCTTCGACCATTCTTACTGAAATTATCTGCAACAAGAAAATAATTTTTAAAGAACTTTTGAAAAAACAAGGGGTCCATGAACCTTCAGATTTTGGAAAGGAAATTGGAAGTTCCAGACAATTTAGTAAACAAGAAACGAAATTCTTAATATGAACATTCCTAAATTTACATGATGGTGTATGTTTAATCCATTATCACAATCAAACATCTGTAAATATACTCAATGTCAACACGCGGTGTTTCCATTAATCGTTTTAGCTGTCAGGTCGTTAATAATAACATCAGGATCTCAACCAACTTAGACCAAAGTCCAAAACAGGGTTCATAGCAGCTCTAAGAGTATGGTAAAAATGAGCACGCGAAAGCACTTTTATCCACAGTAAACACTTTTTACAGGAAATTCAGGCTAGAAATTTTGAATTTCACTGCTATTCACTGTCCATCTTATGAAAAATTCACTTTCAATTGGTTGGAGCAGGCCTACTGATTTTACCAGCAACTATGGGTCCAGGGACACCATCCCCACTTGGGAAGTGGTTTCAAATGCTCAACAATCTAACAATTTCAATACATAACGCGCCCTAGTGACCATATACAACCATATATAACCAATGACCTTGAAACCTACCACAATCATAGAGCATGTCAGCAGCTATGATTTTGTAATTGATTGTGATAACAAAATATGCCTCGTTACCAATTTAATATTGAAATACTAAGTTTTTCTACTATTCAACACCCCTGGTGACCATATAGGCCTTCAAATCCCAATGACCTTAAAACTCACCACAATCGTAGTACATGTCATTAAATACAACTTTGCAATTGACCATGGTAACAAAATATGCCTAGGTACCAATCTAATAAGGAAATACTAAGTTATTCTACTATTTAACGCCCCCTGGTGACCATATAGAATAACTTATGTCCTTAAAACTCACCAAAATCATGGAAGATGTCATGAGCTACAACTTTGCAATTGATTGTGGTAACAAAATATGCATAGGTACAAATAGCCTACAATAGGCCCCCTATAGAAATACTAAGTTATTGTATTATTCAACGCCCCCTGGTGGCCACATAAAAAACCAATGACCTTGAAACTCACCAAAATCATAGAACACGTTATGGGCTACAACTTTCCAATTGAATATAGTAACACAATATGCTTAGGTATCAATTTAATGCGGAAAAACTTTTTCCCACCTACGAATGAGTACTGATGACACCAAGATGGCCGCCAATTGCTTCATAGGCCTAATTGGCTGATCAAAAATACCTGTCTCAGGTATAAAACATCCCTTTCCAAAGAATACCCATCACAAATTGCAATGAGAATTGGCAAACCAGTAGGAAGCTACAGGACCTAGAATTCTGGCCAAAATTGACATTTTTGGCCACTAAAAAGGTCATAGGACGGCCATCTTGTGTCAGATGTCCCAATTTTCTTATGCTGCAGTGTTTTCAATAAGAGCCAGGTCCCAGGTCCGTCTGTTGTTTGTTAAGGACCCGCCTGTTTTTCAAACCAGCTTTTGTTTCAGGGACTGTGACATAGGGGGGACCCTCCTGTTTTTCTAAGGGACCTGGCTTGTTAATTTCTTATTGAAAACACTGTGCTGATGGGCCCTTGGGGTATTCAAATATATATAATGACCAAGGAAATTGATCGATGCGTCTTCAAAATTTCCCTCAAAAATGTGTAAAATGAGCTGATTTTGGTGAACAACTATGGCTGCCAGTCGGCCACCTTGAACTGACAGGGCCAGTTTTTTGGGCTGAAGATGTGTCTAGGGTAGTTACATGTGTAACTCAAATATCAAGACATTACAATGAAGCATCTTCAAAACTTCGCAAAACAACTGGATTCAGTCTATGGATGGACGGACAGACGACCGATGAAAGGTGAACGCAATAGCCCGCTGGGACTAATGTCCCATATGGGCTAAAAACGATAATCTGTTAATCCAATGTCTATAGTATATATAAAATAACAAGGGGGCTAACGACGCTCACAAACTACTCAACTTCAGTCACTTACTATTTCGTTATTTCTCATCCAATTTCAATAATCCAAGCATGATATGAAAGCTAATAGCTTCCTGCTTCTAACGAAACCGATCCTGTTAATTTCCAATGAATAGTTCGTAAATTATAGGCCTATGTCTTTGAACACAAAATTAAGGCCGAAATCGCCTGGACCGAAAATGCTACGATGCCGGTTTTTGCCGATTTCGAAATTTAAAACGTTGAGTTCGACGCGAAATCCTTCACCGATTTTGATGAATGAGGGCTTCAAATGCACAAAACATTCTATATTTTCTAAATATTGCGGTTGTTTCATTATTCCATACCATCTTCCAACTTCACGAACTCCATGCGCGATCTCAAAATGGTGACTGTCATTTCCCACACTGCTTAGCGCAATGCCGAACCGAAATGAATTCTATTTCCAATTTATTTTGCGTATAGGAGCCTATATTTACATGAAATTCAGAATCTATTATAACTTGATCGTGTTTATTCTAACTTTAATAAGATACAACATTATTTGAATTGTTACGAAATAAAATTCACTGCGGATTTATTGCTAGTTCAAGTTCAAGGTCACCATCTTGAGATCGCGTGTCGAGTGCGTGAATTGACATAAAATCGGAAAATTCGCCTTTGCAAAGCTGGAAGATCATATGAATTAACGAAACAACTGCAATAGCTAGAAAATATAGAATTTATTGCACATTTGAAGATTTCGCGTCGAACTCAACGTTTGAAATTTCAAAATCGACAAGGTCTAACTGCAGTTTGGGTCAATATGTCTCCATGCCTACCAACTGAAGTTTGGTACGTAGGCATGGAAACATATTGTTAAACTTTCAAATCATGGAGTCACTTCTCTTCATTTAGGCCTAACCTCTTTCAGTGAAGACTTTTTGGATATCCTTCAATACAGTTTCTAATGGATTAAAAAATGAACTTAAGGACGACTGCCTGTCCATTCTGGTCCCATTAAGACCTTCATCAGGTATGTACTACCAAAAATTAGCGAGCTAGGCCACGCAGAATGCTCTCAAGTCAGGTTGAAATAGACATTAGTCTAAAACAGTGTCTGTGGTAGGCCAACATTAGTTTCACCTGTCTGTGGTTTAGTTTCACGATCGGATATTTTCACAAACCATGTTGGTATTAGTCTAGTACCTAGCCCTTGTTCCTCAAACAAGGTCTAGGGCGAAAGTGCTCATATAAGGTTAATTTTCGTCCCTCCTTTTGAGGGATGAGGCTTTGAGCGTCTATTTCACCACTTAAAAAACCATCAACTTACCTCAAACAGACTGTTCTGTAATCAGATGGAAGTTAACTATTGTTTGTGCATAAATTTGTAATCCTAAGTAGCTTTTGACGATCGTAGTAGCTCAAAACTTTTGACTAGTCGCCTCAAAAAACAGATATTACTCTTGTTTCAAATTCTTAAGGTTAAAATTGACCAAAATTTATGCGTTTTATCAACAAAAAATAACATTTAGAGTGATTTCAGAGAGACATATTGAATTTTCACATTTTATTAATTTAGTCCGTATTGGAAATCCCGATAGTGGCAATCAATTCAATTCAAATCAAATCAATAAATTCTCCGGTTCGCAATTTAAATCAACAAAGATTTTATTATAAAAAACGTTTTCAAAGTCAACAAGGTAGGCCTAACTAATTTATCTATTTAAGTACAAAGGTTTGATTTGACACTAAAATCAGTTGTTGCATTGCAATTAACAGGAGTTAACCTCTAGGCCTATATGATACTTAGCGACAGACGTTTGTAGGGAACCGTAACAAATTACGGTCAAAACGTCCCCGTGCCAAAACGTCCTCCGGTCAAAACGTCCTCGATCGGAAACGTCCTCGGTCAAAACGTCCTCGTCTGTATTATGTCCTCTCCGCACACAATCAGCGGTGGTAGAGAGGGCGGCATCTTACAATAGTCACCTTTAGGAACCTGATGTTTAAAAAAATCTGCGGTCTTTGAGTAAATTTCCAATTTCTTCTGACTTGACTGGTTTTCGTCAAATCTGCGAAATGGTGTTTTTAGAGCTAAAAAGTAAAAATTTTTTCCAAACCCAGTGAATATTTTTTGGTTTTTCTGTAGTATATTCCTTATATTTTTGCCGTTTGATGACAGTTTTTTGATTGGTAGTTCTATTTTCTAGTAATTATCGTCGGAATACAGAGAAACGGGTGATTTTCGCACATTTTTGAATAATGATAATAACGACAAAATTTTGATTTTACTAATGATATTCTAATAATAACTGTTAGAAGATGTTACGGCTTCAGAAATAGATAAATCCAATGATAAATGAAATGGAATCCTGTTAAATTCATAATGAATTTTTGATTTTACACATAGGCCTACGTGTGCCTGCCAGATATTTCGAAAAATCAGTTTTGAAATCAGTCATCAAATTCGACTAATTGTTCAATTTACTTATCAAACATTCAAAGAACTATAATCATTTTGCTAATACGTATTTCTATCATGTAGGCCTACTGGTTTTTATATTTGATTCGAAATCCCCTGTCCAATCATTGCAAAACGGCCCGTGACGATGAACGATAAAAACCCTGGAGTATAGTACAACTATAGCCTATATAGATTTTTGCGAAGATTTTTAGAGATTTTTTTTCTCTTTTGCAGGGTGACACCAAATCAAAACCATGTCATTGTTTGACATTTTTAAATGAAACCCTGTTGTTATCTTTCTAACCGCATTCGATTATTATATTGGACATTTTATCTGGGGGTATTCGTTGTGGGTTTTAAGCGCAAATCTGAGCTTTGATTTAAACTTTCTTGGAAATTAAATGGTCCTAAAAAGGACCGTTTGATATGATTGGGTTTGGTGAGGCTGGAATCAATCAACAACAGGACCATTTAGCCTATGTGTGAACATTCACGGAGCAGTTGTTTTGCGCTAATATCTCCTTCCGTATACTTTTCCCATATCTTGAAGACTTTTCCCTGAATCTGTCTATATTTCTTTCTTTGTATTCTTTTCAGTTTGCTGTCGGACACAAACTTCACTTGAAGATTGACCATTAATGCTTCTTCGTGTAGTAGTGTAACCAGCAGATAGGCTGTTTTTCTTTGCTTGGCGGTTGAGTTTAGCGTGCCATCCTTCGGTATCATTGTTCGTCCTTATCGACTGGTTGAATACACTCCACTTGCTCGGTTCCCAGATATTACCACGTATCCATGTTTCATCCATGTCATTAACCAGTTCTTGGATCTGTGGTGTTGTAGCTTTTCCCTTTAGACGATTAAAAAGAGGTGTGATATGCTCGGCTGGAAGGTAGGGCAATGCCATGAGTTGCCGAAGGTACTTGTAGCCAGTCGTAGCTTTTGGCGGTGTCTGTTTGCAGCTCGAGCTAGATTTTAAACCTATCATCGGTATCGGTTTGCTGGTTGTGGTGAGACCTTGTTCTTGGATGACTTTATTTGTGATTCCAACGGCTGACGTAAAGATATCACTCTTTGCCACTTCTTTTATTGTTGCTTTGACTTTAGTTGCCCGGCTTGCACCCAGTGTGGCCTCATGAGAGTGCAGTTGTGGACCGCGGGTGTAAGATTGACCATGCTGTCGAACAGTAGCCTTACACCAAACATTCTTATTTCTGACATTACATGTCCATACTTTATTTCCATTGGCGCGGTGAGTTTAAACAGTATAACTGTAGCCATGAGTATCGAGAAGGCGTTCTTTCCCTTTCTGTGAGCCTTTGGTCACCACTTCGTATTGGATATCTTGTTTTTCATCAATACCGGTAGCGTTTTCGAGGGGGTGTTATCTTCCAGGGATGGTTCATCCATAGCACGATCATGAGGTAGGCCTATCTCAAATGGTCCCAGTTCTATTGAGTCTTCTTGGATATTTTCCATGGCTTCATCTTCTCGGATAATTGGGATAGGCCTATGCGAGACGGCTCTCTCTCTCTGGTATTTCCATCTGGACTACGGGTAAAATCGACAATCGCGTGCTTTCAGCATTTGGCTCGATCACAGTGCTATTTTCTCGACACCAGATGCATTTCTAATTTACTTCGAGCGTGCCCCTCACAGCCATTCTATAGTCGTCTCTACTGACCCCACTTTTGCAGATTCGGTGTTGCCATAAATTACAGGATTCGCACAGCAGTGCTTCTTGTCTTGGGCAAACAAGTTTTCAGCAATCTATACAAAAATCGCTATTTCCAGCCATCATCTTGTTTGGTTTTGTTGAAAGTCGGTCGATTTTATCGCTATCGTTGTAGTATCGTTGTGTTGCAGTTGAACAGTGTCCAACCAATGAATGGTGAGACCCCAGAGCAAACGGTATTTATACAATCTTGCCCCAAGCTGATTTTGGCTCACTAATTACAAATGCAATTTGCTCAATAATAATTCATTTTCACCCACACAATTTACAATTTATTTGTAATTAATTAGGCCTACCTTGCTCACTCATAATTTATTTGTACTTAAATTATGGTTTCTAAATTATGATTTATTAGTTATTAATTACTTCATCGCTCACTCATAATTTATTTGTAGGCCTACTTGAATGTTGATTTATTTGGTATACCTTGCTCACTCATAATGTATTTGCACCCAAATTATAATTTATTTGGAATTCATTACCTTGCTATCTCATAATTTATTTAAAAGTTTTTCCCTTCTCAATTAAGTTTTCTACTCCAATTGGATGTCACTCTCCCTAAATAGCTAAGCTTGAATCATCATTAAACACATAAACTTAAAGTATATTCAATATCTCTTCAAAGTGATATTCATCACATGAAAATTAAAAGAACGTATCTGAAAATATTCTTAAGCATAATTAAAGTATATGTAGGCCTATGTGTTTTCCATCTCCATAAGCTATTAAGATTGATCTCTAACAATTGTAACTTTGTATCTCGATTTCGTTCCTTCAGATTAAAACACACTTGGCGGGGCTATTCAACCAGTATCATGATTCGAACGATCACCCATTCACGAATGCTGTTGTTTAATTACGAATGCCATGTAATCGTGTTTTAAACGCAGCGGTTTCATCGATCACAAATGTTATCGATGATTGGGCCTAGCTAAGGTTTTTGAATAACCTTCGTAGGCCTACAGGAAAAAATCATAATCAGAAAAATTATTGGCTCGGTAAGGCCACCTGAAACTTTCCATTTCAAGAGTTGCCGATATAAAGAACTCCAAGCCAGATGAGAGCGCCGATTGATTCATTCGCCACCTATCATCACAGATCATAGTAAAGCGTATAACTCAGTCGATTTAGCCTAACTAACAACAGTAGAAATTAACTATGCATTGAAGGAATTTATTTGTATGATTAAGTTATTCTGGCGAGAGTGAGGACGTTTTGACCAACGAAGTGAGGACTTTTTGACCGACGAAAACGAGGACGTTTTGACCTGGTATGCGAGGACGTTTTGACATGAGGACGTTTTGACCCGACACCACCGTAACAACGACTGGCATTCAACTATGTTGCCTATTGGTATAAGCCCATCCGATCATAAAAAGCTTATCACCATCGATTAGGTAACTAACTAGGCCTACATCAGACACTAAGGTGCTTGGTGAACTCTCCACATAAATTAGAGGACTATAATGGACCATTTGTTGACACTAACCTTTAGGCTAATACAATCAAGATAACTCCACCGCAATTTAGTTGATGCTATACCGTCTTTTGGCAAGCTAATGCCATACATTGAGAGTAGGTTCGAATCCCATATTATGCTTCGGGCACAATTCATACTTTGCGGCCACAGGGGTTTGGCGATGGGCTTGGATTTTATTTCCGGGTTGTTGATAATCTCGCGAGAATGGCGCTAAATATGAACTGCGAATAAATTCAAAATATCACGGAAATACCTTGTGTTTATATTGTTCATTTATCCGCTATGAAGTTTCGATAAACAACTGGTCGTTAAGGATCATTATCAGACGGTCGTCACGCTTTACTATGTAAAATCACGGTCCCAACTTTCTGGCTGAAAATTTAAGTACAGCGGAGGCCTGGCGTTTCATCCCTTGTGATTTTATATAGTAAAGCGTGACGACCGTCTGATAATGATCCTTAACGGCCAATTGTTTATCAGAACTTTATAGCGGATAAATAAACAATATAAACACAAGGTATTTCCGTGATATTTTGAATTTATTCGCAGTTCATGTTTAGCACCATTCTCGCGAGATTATCAACAACCCGGAAATAAAATCCAAGCCCATCGCCAAACCCCTGTGTTTGCGGCCTGCTTGCGGGTTTACAATCGTTTTTTATCAAACCCCCAAAGTAGATTCTTGGTTCTGGCCGTGGGGAATATAGGCCTACATGGAATTTAGAGGACCATAACTACCACGGCTGATCGAACCAAAATGAGAAGGACAGTAGTAGTAAAATACTTTTTCACGTTTGAAATTTATTTCATCAATCAGAAAAATGATCATTATGAGAATGCCGGTTTGCTAGCGTATCTATTTAACACGTATTGCTCGGGTGACTTTTACTACCAACGGGTGGCGCTGTGTGTAAATTTCACATGAATCAACGACTTTCGGCTATTAGCGGTACTTAAGACCACTTGAAAACATCATAGTCAATTACGGTAGTAGTGAAAATAAAAAGTTACAGTTCGGTGTACAGCACCATAGCACCCATATAATACCACATACATTTTATTCAGACTAAGGACTTAGTTAACACTGATCTTCATTTCCATTAATTAATGATCTGTTGAATTAATTAGTAATTCAGTCTTTCGGTGGTTCGCGATAAAATGCCTGCAAAATAAGAACCAACGAACCAGGGCTGACCACAAATTGCCCAACAGATAAATTTTCGGAAACGACACAATCATGTTTAGTATCAAATAACTCGTGGCGTGGACCTTGGTCTATCAACTGACCAATGCATGACCAGTACTGGCTATAGTAAATTATCTGTTTTGCAAACAATTAAGTTGTTTGGTGTCAAATAACTAGATATAATGTGGACATTAAACTAAAAATTGTTTAACTGACCAATGCTTGACCAGTACTGACCAGTTACCACTAACTAGAACCCACCATAAGTAATTTATATGTTTAGTAAAGCAATAAAATCGTGTTTGGGCGTCGAGCTACTAGATACGGTGCGGGCTATGATCTAACAACTATTTAACTGACCAATATTTTACCAATACTGACCTTAAAGTAATTTGTTTATTCTAGAAGCAACACAGTCGTGTTTGTTGTCAACTAATTAGAAATTGTGTGGGCTTTCATCTAACAACTATTCAAGTGACCAAATCTTGACCAATACTGACCACATAGCTATATTTATCTGTTTCGGGCACAACTTAGTCGTGTCTCGTATCAAATAATTTCATTCGGTCTGAACGTAAATATAACAACTCTTTTACCTGTACAAGCTACACCAGTACTGTCTAATTACCGGTTAAATGTTTTTAGAAATAACACGGGGTATTGCCTGAATCCTTCGTCAGTACTACTCTTATTAAATGTGTCGTTTTAAAAGTCTTGTCCAATTTTTATTGTAGGAAGCGAGCTAACTTTGAAATTTCCCACTAAATGCAAATGATTTTCACATCGGGTTTTGAACGAACAACGTTTCGATTTGTAATTGTAACGTGCGCATTTGAGCCTGTAACGTGCACATTTCACTAGTGTGAACGCGCGTATCGGTACCGTTATGCGAAACTTGTCAAACTTTTGCGTTCAAGACGTTTAAACTGAACACTAAAGGAGATATTATATCATATCATATCATATCATATCATATCATATATATGAATAATGAATAGATGGAAGATAATGTAGTAGTTTTGAATGTTTCGTAACTGCTGTCCACTGACCGCAGATCATCAAAGTTTCGCCTCATATGAAATATATATTCGTTATAAGGGATGTAGTAGTTCAGTGAGAATTCAAACTTATGGGTAATTTTAAGTGATTACAACGCTGACCAATAGAGAAAGCTGTATCACAACTAAAGTGCGACTTACGTATCTTATCGAAACATTGTAAACTACCGGAGAGTAAATGGGAGAACCCTGAATTCGAAACAATTCCACACTCGGAACGTTTACTTTGAAAACACAATTTGCAATTTGTCGACATCCATTATTTCTGCACCAAAAGCATGAAGTATATCATCTTTGCTCGTAAAAATTTGAAATTTTGAGGAAGATTTTTGGCCTCGTTAACCTGTGAACACGTCCTTCATATATTTTCTAAGACCGATCTTGATATAATGCTGAGAGTTTAGAGAAAATTATGGTAGGATGTAAACTTAGGCCGCTTCGTATCCGTGGAAGGTTGCTAATTATTGATCTTATACACAATAATCATAAGTACGTAACATGAGACTCCATAGAATATCGTTTTTCAATCATACGTACACAAATTATTGCGATATAAAGATAAATAGTACTTTAATATACTTTTTACTTCTTATACTGAATATTTCTTTAGTAGTATTAATAAAGAGTGGATCAGCAGGCTACCTGAGCCCATTCCACGATTTGAGGTCAGTTGCCAAAAGTTAGTAAGTTTACATACCAGTGGATAGTTAACATTTAAAATGACAATTAAAACTTCATTGCTAAAAATAACTTTGTATTTGTAGAATAGTCACACTCAAATGCGGAGAATTGATAATACCATAATACGATACGAAAATTCACTGTGTACAAATTCAAAAAGATGATCTCTAGTGAACGATCGAACGTTGTGTCGTAATTTTCTAATGATAAAACTTGGTTTGAGATTTGAAATGTGTACATAGTGGATCTTTTTCATATTAACAGTGTATTTGTTCATGTAGCCTATCATATTGCATAATGGTTAATTTAAACTAACTGGTTTTAGAGTTGTATCCTTAAATCCTGTAATAGAGGATGCAATCTTTGTAGACTCCAAACACGAAAATTTACGAAGTCGCAGATCTCTTAATGTCAAACTGACGTCTTACATTTATTATCATCATTACCATCGACACCGTTTCTAAACAAGAAACAACAACTAAATTAACACACAAATATTATAATAATAACAAGAAATTCGGCTAATAACAAATAACTTACAGAACGAGAGTATTAAATCATGTAGCAGCCACAACGTCAGTACACACAAATATAACAAGAAAATTAATTTTAGAAAATTATTTGACGCCTGGGAAAAAAATGTAGAATTTCTGGGCTAAGCTAATGTGGAATTGCAAATTTGAAATCGAAGTTTTAAGAAATTTGGGGAATAATGAGATTTGGCGATTGGGTAGATGATACATGTCTTCGACTCTAGTAGTGGTTTAAATTTTTTTATTGAAAATTCTCAATAATTGATCGCGAACTTGCGACCGACTTCATTTACTTATGCCTCTAAGCTGGTCTGCAACTTCATTGCCTCCATGGATGAAGAAAGAGCTCTTCTGATGTCTGCTTCATTATGACTTCGAGCATATCGTGTGGCCTAGCCAGCCGGCCCGGTCCCCGGGCCCGGGCCACGCGTTTGGCTGTCACTCGATTTCCTAGTCTTGAGTCTGGGTGGGTTGAAGTAGACATTGTCATTTAAAATAACATGCTTATGTTGTTCTGTATGAATTACCCGTGTGTCATGTATGTTGTATTGATTTATTTTAAAATTTGTATTTATTGAATTTGGGAATTTTATCCCGGAATTTCAATGTAATAAGGATCAATAAAGAATTGAATTGAATTGTCACCTAATACACATGCCATCAGAGGACACGGAGCCGTATATGACAGCTATGCTATTATAAATTGCTAATCTCACGAAACTTGCATACTCCTAATATCAAACATATTTTCACAAACGATTGAATATCTAAATTATATGTTTACACATTTTCATATTAACCGCTTGTAGCCGCTGATGAAATTTACGCCGGCCCTACACACATCGTAGATAGCTTCGTCATTCCACCGGCATGCCCACGTCAGGGTCTGACTTTTATATCAGACTTCCGCATCGTGTATACATCCGCCATTTAACCGAATAATCCGATTTACTTATCATTTCTATTTATGCCTGCCGCTTCTGATATAATCATACATCCTTTACTATTACAATACGTCTTCTAATGATATTCAATGCAATATAACATTTCGACGTTCAAATATAGGTCATTATATAATCACAGGAAGCCATTCTACATCTATGTCAATAATATTTTGCCAGATAGCTTGTTTGTGTACACATAAACCTGTGACGTTTTGCACATAGATTTACGGCTGTCGTTTGTAAAATGACGCTGAATGGTTAGCATTGTTTAGGTTTCATAATGGTAACGTTTTATAAGGCGTCAAAAAATTCAATACCGACAGATCACCAGATCACCAGACTTTATACAATTTCACACATGAGTAACTTACACACTAGGTTGAGCATGAGCAGTAGAACTGCCAGAAATATGACCATAATACAAACATAAACTACATTCCCGGCCCATAAAATACTAAAGTTAACTAAAATTTAACTTAGATTTTATAGTCTTATAAATTTACTTAACGTCACAAAACTGAATAATACGTGTACCACGGACAAATAATATGTTACATACCGACATAACTAGTGAGCAAACTAATATACCAACACAAATAATTATACATCATAAACAGAAGTTATAATAATATTACACATTAGATAAAGAACCATACTGTAATCCTTAATGTATAATCTATTCAAACGTACATTACTTATTCCATTACTTATTCCACTGCTCGTTCCAGCATAACGCACTTATTAACTGGACGTATAAGTGATGGAGAAGAGCGGGTTTTTATTTTAGCACTTCGCACAACACCATCTGAACCTGGATGCACTTCAATGACACGACCCAAAGGCCATTGGGCGCGGGGCAGTTGCTCATTTGATACTATAACAAGATCACCTACAGAAGTTTCGTTGCGTATGAAACCATTTCTGACGCTGCTGCAACGATGGCAAATATTCCCGAGTCCATCGCCGCCAAAATACATCAGCCATGTACTGAACCTGGCGCCAACGTTTCCTGATGTAAGATCACGTGCTTGAAATATACCGGGGGGTAAAGTTGAGCCAGCTCTCAGTAACAACAAGTGATTGGGCGTAAGAGCTTCTAAATCTAACGGATCATCTGAAACAGCAGTTATAGGCCGACTGTTAATAACAGCTTCCACCTCACACATTAAAGTGGATAAGCCCTCATCATCTAGTACTTGAACTTTCATTAAAGCAGCAAGAACGTTACGGACTGTACGAATTTGACGCTCCCACACACCGCCCATATGGGAAGCAGCAGGCGGATTGAAATGCCACTCAATTTCCTTCTGTAACAGAAAATCGTGAATGTTATCATGGTTCCAATCTTGTATAGCCTCACGCAATTCCCTATTTCCTCCGACGAAGTTGGTACCGTTGTCACTCCAAATACCTGTAGGTGTACCTCGTCTTGCCATGAATCTGCGTAAGCCATTAATAAATGATGTTGTATCAAGCGAACGGCATATTTCTATGTGTACAGCTCGAATTGACAAACAAGTGAATATGCATCCGTAGCGTTTAACTTGCGAACGAAGCTGCTTTACGAGAAACGGACCAAAGAAGTCCACACCCACGTATGTAAATGGGGATTCACAAGGAGTTACCCTTTCTTCGGGTAAATCAGCCATCTTGTTTTCTAAGTATTTACCATGCCTACGTCTACAATCGTAACAGTGATTCAAAACCTTCCATATTGCAGATTTCCCGTTGACGATCCAGAATTTAGCACGAATTACCGACAGAATATGATCACGACCAGAATGACCATACATCTCGTGATACTCTTGGATAATCAGATCTAAAATATGCGCAGATTTTGGCAGGATAATAGGATGCTTGACTCGATCGGAATACGAAGATCGCCTTAATCGTCCTCCTACGCACAGCAACCCATCAATCATAATCGGATCAAGCTTTATGATCGAACTAGATTTCTTGATCTTTCCACCAGCCAACTCCTCTGAATAATACAGCTGTTGTACATATGAAAGCACGGCTTTCTCGGCTTGCCTCAATTCACGTACCGTTATAGGATCAGCAACTTTGACACCATTCAACCGTCCTGCCAAATTTACTTTGAAGCGTAGAATCCAAGCGATACATCGCTTCAACCGTGTCCATGACGAAAATCGCTGGAAGTACATCATACATGGGTCCTCCGCCTCAGTCACTACCAGTGTACAGATATATTTTTGTTTCTTATTCACTTCGACATCAGTTGTGGGTATAGCCTCCACATCGGGTTGATTCGGCCACTCCGACTCCAAAGACGATAGAAATGCCGGCCCCGTCAACCATCTTGAGTTTCCATCCAGCAACTGTTGAACCTTAAACCCGCGTGATGCATCGTCTGCTGGATTATCAGCACCATTAACTAAGAACCATTGATCAGGGGTAGTCAGGTCTCTGATAACAGCAATCCGGTTTGCAACATTGACCTGAAAGCGTAGATTCTCATTCCTGATATATTTTAATACGGATGTGCTATCAGTCCAGAAGTACGACGGTTCCACCTTGATACCAATCTCATTGCGAATTAAACGGTCGAGCCTCGCGGCGACTGTTGCTGCAGCTAACTCCAGTCTAGGGATGGTTATAATCTTCAAAGGTGTAACCCGTGATTTAGCCATGATGAAACTACAATGAATTTCACCAGCTTCATTTACCAACAGTAAATAGCTCACAGCTCCATAGCCACATTCAGAAGCGTCACTGAAATGATGCAGCTGAGCAGAGCAGACGTCTCCGAAGTTCGTAGGCTTGAAACATCGACCTATACGTATATTCTCTAATTTCGGAAGTTCGGCCAACCATGAACGCCATTTCTCCTCATAAATCGCTGGTATCTCATCATCCCTGCCAAGTTTCATCTTACATAATTCTTGCATAAGTGATTTTACAGGCAAGGTCACTGGAGCGGTAAATCCTATCGGGTCGTTTAACGAACTTGCTACAGAGAGCACTCCACGACGGGTAAGTGGTTTATCCTTTATCTTAACCTTAAAGAGGAACTTATCGGTTTCCATATGCCAGAGCATCCCGAGAGCTCGCTCTGTAGGAAGTTGCGATTGTTGACCAAAATCCATATCCTTTAACGTATTAGCACGCTCAGACTCGGGCACCGACTCAATTACTCGTCGAGAGTTGGAGGAAATCTGAGTTAAACGAAAGCCACTACGATGAAGTAATTCTATCAGTTGATTCAGCAACCGAATAGCATCGTCCTCAGTGCATACCGACTTGAGACAATCATCTACGTAAAAGTTCTGTAGTACAGTATTTACGGTTGTCTTATCGTATTTATCTTCGTTATCGAAAGCAGAACGCCTTAACGCAAAGTTACTGCAACTTGGTGAGGAAGATGCTCCAAAGAGATGCACCTGCATTCGATATTCCTCTGGCTCCTTGGATAGATCGCAGTCAGACCACCACAGGAAGCGCAATGCATCTTTCATCTCGGGTGTTACTCGAACCTGATGAAACATTCCCTCAATGTCTCCCATAAATGCTACTGCGTCTTGTCTGAACCGCAGAAGTACACCAACTAATCGATTGGTCAAATCAGGACCTTGTAGCAACTGATCATTTAGCGAAGTTCCATGGTACCTAGCAGAGCAGTCGAACACAACTCGAATTTTCTTCTTTTGTGGATGGTAAACTGCATGATGTGGCAAATACCAGACCATACCATCTTGACGGTCAAGTTCTCCTACAGGAATCTTCTCGCAGAAACTAGACTGAATCATCTTTTGAATAAACCCGACGTATTCACTAAACAAACTGTCATCTTTCTCCAACTTTCTCTTCAGCAGATTCAGCCTATGAGTAGCTACAGGCCGATTATTGGGTAAAGACGGTGGATTATGGCGCCAAGGCAAAGCCATCTCGTAATGACCATCCTTTGTCAGCTGAACCGTAGATTCCATGATGGCGAGAGCCCTTTTATCTTCTTGAGACATCTCGGTCTTATCATCGTATACACAATCATTGAATTCCGCGTTACAGTAGGTAAGAAACTGCTGAGACAATACTTCATCGCCTTTTATAACGTTAGTAACCGTTCGCCTTGCAATATTACTTCTACCCAATTGCCCAACCGAATAAAGTCTTGACAGCATACGGACCACCACATTCACTTCTTCTTATTTCAGATGGTTCCAATGCTACGCTGTTGTCATTCCCGATTAAAAGGCCAATTTCCGCGTCAATCTGGGGTAGTACAATACCATTCATGTGTCGCCATCCTCAACATCTTCTTGACGAGGAATATCATCTTTCGATACAGGTAGGTATGGGCGAGAGTACACATTCGTTAGCTCTATCATATACGTCTCGTTCAAATCGTAAACTTCAAAGCTTAATACATGACAATCAATCGGAATTTTTTCTCGTTCCATAGTCGTCAAAGAAAGTCGAGTTTTTCTGGTTCCAACGCCAAGACGATACATCAAATCTTCAGTACAAAACGTCGAATTCGAACCCGTATCCAAAAGCGCATAAGTAAGAACGACGTCATTCTCATTAGATCTCAATTTCACCGGAACAATAGGAAGACCAACCAATTTCTCCGATTCTCTTATAAAGGCATTATGCACTTGTGACTTTGTATTGTCCGATGAGCTACTACCGCGGTCACCACCATTGTCGAATTTATTAATATATAACAATGTTGAATGCTTTCCGTCACGGCAGATTGCGCACTGTGTTGCCGTCCAACAATTCCTGGCTCGATGACGAGGGATTAAACAGTTAAAGCACAAACCTTTGTCTCTGACGAAATTGCGTCGCTCTTCATACGATTTGGCTTTGAAGACTGCACAATCGGTCAACGCATGTTCGGCCTGACATATACTACAAGATTTGTGGCCTAATCCCTGTGGTGAAAATGTATTGTCCTCGCGCTTGACATCACTCGATCTGCTGTAAAACGATTTTGCGAATTTATTTTGCTGCGACCTTTTTTGACCATCAGTGATATTGCCGAAAACTGGATGATTAATGATTCGTGCTTCATTTTCTACGAATTTGCTTATATCAGCGAGAGTTATTTCTCGAAATTCGAACTGCGTAATATAGTCTGCCTTTACGCGCCATTTTTTTCTAATTTCAAATGGTAAACGACCAATTAGCTTTCTCAGATTATCTGGATTCTCTATTTTGCTCAAGTATCCAATTTGTTCCAACGTATTTTTACAACTTGTCAAGGCTACAGAAAATTTCAACAATGACTCTCCATCTTCCGATTTGATAAGCGGGCCGTTGATTACGCGATCAACTAACGTAGTTGCGATTCGATAACTATCACCATAACGTGTCAGCAAAAGTTGCCTGGCTTCTGGATAACCCACGGCTGGATCTTTGGGTAAACAGCTTTTTACTAACTCGTGTGCATCTCCCTTTGTATATTGGGTAAGGAAATACAATCGCTCGCTATTGTTTACAGTTTTCGCTTCTATCAGATTTTCGAAAGCGCGGATAAAGTAACAGTACTCCGTGACATCGCCAGAGAAAATAGGCATTTCTGGTTTGGGCAGCGACATACGAACCATATTTTCTATCATCAACTGCAGTCCAGGATCAGTACCGGAACTCTGTGGATTTCTGCTTAATGAATTGTCCGGGCTAGACGGCTGCGATGCCTGTGCTTTCGGCGTAAAACTAGGTGCTTTGACCATTAGATATTGATTTGTTTTTAAACGCAAATTACATGTGAGATTTTCTTTCGTATCGAAACAAACAAATGACGCTTCGATTTCTTCATCATCTAACAGTGAGTCATGCACGACTTGGTGGGCATTTTCGAATTTTTTCCAGGCTTCATCAATTCTTAACAAAGCAGCGTTCACTTCATCAGCTGGAGAGATTCTTCTTTAACATATCCCTTAACTCATTTCTTTTCTTAGTGAGCGCGGCTTTATATCCAGCTCTGGATCGTTTCAATGTTTCTAAATCATCGCCGTGTGGCTTACTCTTTCCGTCGACAGACATCTTCTTCTTACAATTGTTCTAAACCAATGTAGACTCCAAACACGAAAATTTACGAAGTCGCAGATCTCTCAATGTCAAACTGACGTCTTACATTTATTATCATCATTACCATCGAAGCCGTTTCTAAACAAGAAACAACAACTAAATTAACACACAAATATTATAATAATAACAAGAAATTCGGCTAATAACAAATAACTTACAGAACATTTAAGAGTATTAAATCATGTAGCAGCCACAACGTCAGTACACACAAATATAAAAATTCAATACCCACAGATCACCAGATCACCAGACTTTATACAATTTCACACATGAGTAACTTACACACTAGGTTGATCATGAGCAGTAGAACTGCCAGAAATATGACCATAATACAAACATAAACTACAATCTTTTTGCGGCAAACAGTACAAATAGCTAGAAAAAGCAACGATAGTGCATTGGTAAACTTAAAGCAAGCGTACATTGGTTGTTTAGGTTTTTCGTTGGGAAAATTAATGTTTAATCATTATTGAAATATCCGAGGCGAGCTTTTCCAGGAATTTACGAAGTTGAGCTTTACACAAGGAATTTTTTTGTAGTCCGATATCCGTGATTACCTCTGGCTTGGAGAGATACAATCTAAAACCAACCGTCGAGTCAAATATTTTACCACAATTTTCTATGATTAGTAAAAAGATTAAATAATAGACATAGGCATGCAAACAGTAATATCTGAAGTCCACTCCATTTCAAACTCATTCATCTTTACACAAACTCCAACTTGTTGAACAGTTCAACATCGCGTGGCTTGAATTATTACGATAACTAAAATCAGGGACCACGATACTTGCTCATCTACACTGGCTACCAATTCAACAAAGGATTGAATTTGAGTGTTTGATGTCGTAACAATAGGCCTACCATACTGAATTACGGATTCACTTTCTACTTTTTGATTGAACATTTATATCACATATTGGGTCATTTCATTTTTACCAGTATAGGCCTAATTGGAAGAACCTATCCGTATATCATGTTTAATTTTATATAATCTGACTTTTAAGATGTCATTCAATCAATGCATTCATATGCGGTCGTCGCTTTCAAAAGCCGACACGGACTGACTCCTTAGCGATACCTTGGCGGACGATCCCACACGTTTCTTGCTCCAGCCCTAGAATGCTCAATTATAGTCGTCATGAACACCCGATTTGAATTCAAATTCAAAAGACTCCTAAAAACGCACCTGTTTACTCGATTACTGTAAAGCGCCTTTGAGCATTATATGCAAGAATCAGTGAAATTGGCGCTTTATCAGTTGTATTCATCATTCAAACCCATTATTCTCCTTATCCTATGAATTTGGAGACCCATCCTCGCATGAGAATGAATATAATGTGATTTCAATTAAAGATGACACATGGCCTCATATCATTACGTTATGATTTTTAACGGGTGGGCGAGATTATATTCTTATGTTTTTGTTTCTCTAAATGTCGCTATTTAAGAGTTCAATAATAATTTCAGTCAACCAAACAAAGGATCTTTCTGTATGTTTCGTGTCCTGTTTTTCCATAACCCTAGGACTGCATTTTAGGTATTTTTCGTGGATGACCGAACACTGCTGTCCCTTTCTAGTAATTTGATGATATCTGTCGAAATCTAAATTTTAAAAAGGAATCAGGCATATCTCCTTGTTTGACTAAGTAAGAACTCAACTTTAAGGGACACTCCCATAAAGGTGCCAAAGTAAAATCAGGTGTCGAGTGGAGATGATATTGTGTCAGAATTTCTTCAAAAGCGGAGAAAATTGAATATTTTGAAAATAATGATTTCACATGTATGTTTGAATCCGTTATAACTGGAGCAATTTTCATAAAAACATATCTATGGAATCAACGAAATGTAATTAAGAAGAATACTATGTTTAAGATGTTATCAAAGGCATTTGAAAAAAGTTTTCTGATTTCGTCAACTGTGAAACTAGTGTCAACCAGATGTGTTCCCATTAAACGAACCGACTGCGAGCTGAGTCGATGTGAGATGTGGCCTACACTGAAAATCTCAAGCGCTACCACTGGTTTTTAGGTACCTCTGAATGTCGGCCGTTAAAAAACTAAACAATTGCCATTTGGAAAGGGCCTAGTTAGAGAAAATGCTAGATGTGTATATTGTGTGATATTTCATGTGCGTTTGGAATTTAACCTTGTTTATAACGAAACACATGTTCTTTTCTATTTTAGAAGAGCGCATGATAGTGCAATAAAGAACTGACAATGAAAAAGGGGTAACAGGTGACTGATATCACACCGAATTTCAATTCCTATGAATACTTTTCATATAGTGAATTCTGTACAAGAGTTTAAAAAAACTTGAAATATTAACTAAACAGTTTTTTGACGGACAAATCGTTACCATCGAATTTTCAAAACTTTTTTAATGCCTTGGTGACCACTGGTCTAGTACGCAGTTTTCTGAAACAAAAGTGGCCAAGTTTAAAGCACGACAAATGATTACAAATATTAGGAGCCTAATGCGTTTAATGATTTAATTAATTGGCATCGTGCTGATTGGTTGAAAGACGGTTGTTAGTCATCTTGCCTGTGATTTAATTGTTTTTTTAAGCATCGATTAACCATAGATTTAATCTTATCATAACTTATTTGCAGGTGCTTCTCGCAAACATTTTCTATTCGTTTTCAAACGCAGTACTGTTCAGATGATTCGCGTCAAGCTTTGAGTCAAGTAGTAAAAAAGGTTATGTATTAGCATTACTATGCAGTCAAAATAACGCACTGCGGCAAGTGAGGTGCTGTGATCCAGATGTGTAACCTATTTAGGAGTAATATATTTCCATCATGTCAACGCCATTCAGAAACAGTAGCAAAACATACTGCTGGTCTCTAGAAATAACAATACGACGACAACCACTTTCGAATTCGACGATATTCGAGAAGTTCCACTTGGGCAGTGGTGGTCAGTGATGGTCAATTTATGAATTCTAATGGGGAATGCTTTCTAGTTTCACACCAAATGCGGTACCGGTATATCTTTCTTACATTCGAGAAGTTTCAATTGGTCAGTGGTGGTCAGTGATGGTCAATTCATGAATTTTCAATGGCGAATCCTTTCTAGTTTGACACCATAACGCGGTATATCGTTCTCATATTCGAGAAGTTTGAATTGGTCAGTGGTGGTCAGTGATGGTCAATTTATGAATTCTCAACATTTATGGCGAATCATTTCTAGTTTGACGCCATAACGCGGTATATCGAACTCATATTCGAGAAGTTTGAATTGGTCAGTGGTGGTCAGTGATGGTCAATTTATGAATTT
Source organism: Tubulanus polymorphus (assembly GCF_964204645.1). Taxonomy (NCBI): domain Eukaryota; kingdom Metazoa; phylum Nemertea; class Palaeonemertea; order Tubulaniformes; family Tubulanidae; genus Tubulanus; species Tubulanus polymorphus. The sequence goes on along the minus strand of NC_134030.1, from coordinate 16,321,654 downwards.
GCAATGATGATACCTCGGTAGTTTGAAAACAAACATGACTTGATAAATTTCCGAAATTCGCAGTCAGGTGTTCAGACTCGGGAATATCTCAATTGGTCAGTTTCTGACCATCATGGTGTCACCATTGTGGTCTATAGCTCAAATGAAACACGTGGGACCGACGAAAGGGCCCAAAAGCGTAAGTCATTTCCTGAGTGATGTGATCCAAAAATGCCCTAACCTAAGGCAGTCTTTCGATTGGACGAAACCAAATCGGACAGAACAATTAAAATTTGGGAAGGCCACAGGCAGTGGTCTTTCTACGAAGCCCACGCGGTAGGTCTATACTTTGAGCGTATTATTATGAAATCTTTTTTTAAACCACCATGTACCACATTAAGTAATAAGCATCGTTGTAAGCACTTGAAACACCCATTAACCACTTGAAACTGTCAGATCAAACATCATACCGCATCCCCGCAAAGAGGGGTAGTTCAGCAAACCGGAGCTTTCATTTGCCTATCTAGACTACCCCGCCAGTACGGGTAGCCGAGCAAACCGGAAAACTCATAATGTTGATTTACGGATTCATAAGGACTAAAAAATATAGCAAAAATATATAGGCCTAAATAAACAACAACTGAATAATTTAGATAAAATGTATTGATTTATTAATACAACAGTTATATGTGTAGGCTTGCTCTAAGGTTGATCGAAAATTCACCAGCGAGCTGAGGATCGGCCGAAATCTCGCAATTGAACGAGATGTGAATATCGTGTTCTCATTTGAACATAAATAATTACCTAGTCAAGGGACATGAATTTTAGTCCGAAATATGTGAAAATCCGGAGTTTACATAACCGATCCGAATTAAACGATTTAAATACCGTAGGCCTACGGACATGGTGACAATGCAATTTTGATTGTCACCTGGTCCAATTTTCAATCATTAAAATCATCGCACGGTATCAGAAATATGTTGGTAAGTGAACTGTTATCGTAATTAATGGATTTTGTATCCCAAATGTAAAGTGAATCAAGGGTTTTAACAACACCCCGTGAAGTTCTAAGAACCTAAATGCAATGCCATAGAATGCCATAGAACCAAAATCAGCGCAAAGAACTCGCCTAAATCATCGTTAGGATGATTCATCAACATAATGACAGTTTCAAACAACCAGAAAAGCTAGTTAGCCTAATGTTAGGCTAAATTTAATTCATTATCGCACCGAAACGTCGTGTTGTACCGGCAAGTCTTTCTATTTCGTTCTAACTTGTGATAGCTGAAATCACAGGTAAAAGATATTTCCTGCAAGTTTCCTGCAAGTTTTGTGCCCAAAAAGGTCGAAGAAAATATGAAAGATATCGCTATTTTAGGTTTCTGTTAGACAGCGCTCTTACCCCTCATCATAACGCTATGAACTCATACCTGTTTCTTTCGGTTGCCATTCTGATGAGATTGACTTTCGGTTTCTGTGGCTCACTGCTATTTGGTCTGATCATCCATTTTTTCGCTTCCTGATCCCGATTTTTTGTCTTATCTTTCCCAAGTTACCAACTGATGTTCTGGTTCCTGCTCTTTATGTGACAATGGGATTTGGGGTCTTCGAGCAGCCTATTAGTTGTGGATTTGTGCTGAGTGAAAGTGGAGACATTAGCCAAGGCGAAGAGTATTGGCTCCACAGTTTTGAATATCCACAACCAAAACCATCGAATTTGCCAAAGTTTCAGGACTGTCATCGCAGCAGTCCATTGTGGTGAATGTTGTCTTACCCCAGTTTGGTGACATTTTGGTTGCAGGTTGACTGCGTCCCTATCTAGTGACGGACTGGACGAATTTTATGTGATTACCACTCTGAACGACAAATCCTCGTCGATACCTTAGCAAATTTCTTATTCCAATTCATAAGATCGCTCGATCAGACGAATTCTTTATTCTCCAGTGACTTTTTAGGCAGGCTTTACTTTTTACCACCAGGATAGAGCTATTGTACTGCCCACGACACCTCGACGTTTAAAATTCATAAAAAAATGTGGGTCAACTCAAGCATTGCTTCTACCTCAAGCAATGAGACAGAACATGAAATTGTATAACTGAATCGTGGATCCAACGCAACTGATATCATGGACATTCCAATTATGACAGTCACCTTTACGGTTGTTTTTCTCGTGCAATATATAGCACTTATCAAATTGTGTAATGTATTATTAAGATTCTCTTTTTTGTCATTCGGCTGTCTGCAGCGATTTATTTCGTGTACGTATATACTGCCTGGTCTCTGCTTCGTTCTTTTTCGGAGTCTTGCAGTGTTTTATTGTTTTATGTATTTCGTACACTGTATAATTTTCACTTGTGATTTTTGATAAACTTTCGCGGACGAAAGTCTTTACGCAGAAGGGTGCAGAATGGTGCGCTGCTTTTTCAAAATTCATCTTTATCGAAACAGTGTCATAATGGATATGGAAATACACTACAAAATTTTAAAAGAAAGAAAAGATTAAAAAGAAAGATTACATATGTCATATTCATTTTTTTTTCTCCAAATATAGTTTTATTCACTTTCTATTATCATCTTTATGCAATATGGTAGGCAACCCTTTGTTACGAGTGACAGGATGTTTGCATGCCATTCGTCTCTAAAATCTTAGAATTAGCCAAACTTAACTTCGGAGTCAATTAATGATTAACCCGAGGCTCACAGTTTGTTTAGTGTTATTTACTTAGGTCTCCTGTCAGATTTTTGAGTCTGATGGCTAATGATATGATGACCAATGATATGTGCCCTGACCCCGAACTTGTTTGCGGTGGAGCTTGAGTCAAAGATGTCCAGCTCAGGCCTGGCTTGGTCATTCGGACTACTCATGCTCTCGTCAAATACAGACATCAAATTCATAATTGGTTTGTCGTCAATCGAATTTCAGGTAAGCCATATTCAGATTCTGTTATATTTTTAGAGTCTTTAGGCCTATTATACGATTTATATTAGATCTTAAATTCTAAACTCAAACTTTATATTAGCTTTCAATTAACTAAAACTTAACTACGTGTAATTGATTAAAGCGTATATCTATATAACCAATCTAAACGCTTGTGTTATGTAAATATTCATATTTGTACCTAGAATAATACGTATTATTATTGCTTATCTTAATCACTAAAATACGAAACCGTTATTATAATTAATTCATAATCATATTTTAGTTTCTAATTCTTAATTTTCATATGATAATCGATTATTTCATAATCACATATCTTACTTAGTACTTTTATAAAACTTGTCATTCATAATCATGCTAGTAATAGGGAATATGTTGTTCTAGATCAAAGGTCGAAAGGTCGAGTGAGTAAAAAATGAAAAATAAATTCTCGCACACTCGAATTTATTTTTCTACTCACTCAACCTCTCAACCTTTAATCTAGAACAACATATTCCCTATAACTCTTAAAATATTAATCTAGAATTCTAAAATCAGTTTTAATAAAAAATTTGATATTAAAATGGAGAGTAAACAAGTACACACTGAGAACAACAAATCATTTCTAGATAGAATTAAAGATATCACAAATGTAAAATCTGTAGATTATAAATTCAAAAAGTTAACAGAATTAACAATTCATAATAAATATCTAATTACAAATATTGATACAGTTACTAACAAATATGGAGATAAATTAGTTATCCACTTAGAATGTGAAGGATTAAAAGGAAGTACATATAAATTCAGAACATATTTACCAGATAGATTTCATAGATTATCAAGTGAAGATTTAGAAGAATTATGTTCAGGTGATTTCTATTTCATATATAAAGGTAAGAATGAAAAAGGGCACCATGAAATAGATTTTGAATAAAATATGTAAAATAAATGGTAGAATTAAAAGAATATAGAATATTTGTTGATTCAAGAAGACTTACAAATTATAAATGACATAATTTACTAGTACAATTAGATAGAGAATTTAAGAATTGTGTTGATTTAAAATTAGTAAATGTAAGTTTATGTAATTCTTTTTATGATATATCGGATAAAACTTTTGAACATAGAGGGTTTATGATTTATATGAGAAATATATAATTTAGAATTATATAATTTAGAATCATTAGCGCAGGAAATTAATAGAAGAGCTCGGTTGAAAATCGGGGGCACTTCTGTATTTGAAATTAAATTTAATAAAATTGATAGTACTAATAAAATAAGAATAAAGATATCTAATGAACAACATAAATTTATGGTAAACAAACCAATGGCTAAAATGTTAGGAATTAAACCGCTTACAGTTACCGGAAACGCAGAAGGCATCTCAAATATAATACCTTTTACACACTTTTATATTCATTGCAATTTAATCGATCCTACAAAAACCTTCGAAGCAACTAAAGAAACAATTTGTAGTTCTAGTATACTAAATATTTTACCGCTAAGAAATGTTAAACAATTTGGAACTCAAATAAATTATAATTTAACAGAATGTGATTTCAAACCATGCATTCCTCATTTTAATAATTTCAGATTAGAAATTAGAAATCATAATGGATATTTAATTGATTTAAATAATTTTCCTGTGATATATGAATTAGTTATAAGATGTAGAGAATAATTTTTTCACTATATAAATGAATATAACTGTTGGGCCGAGTATATGTTTTGGATTCGATTTTAAACATGAGAAAGAAATGAAATTTAACATTACTGATGTAATTACACATATTAAAAATATTGCATTTTCTAATGAAACAACATTTGAGTATGAAAAAACAATAGATAAAGAAACTTTAAATGTAAAAAAGATTACTAATTTAATCAGAGAATCTTTAAGATTTTATGAATTAGATGAAGATTTTATCATTGATGATATTAAAAGAATAATAACTGAAATATATGAAAATGAAACTAATAATACTATAAATGTTGAAATAATCATAACTAAGATAAATAAATATTTTGAAGATAGTAATTTTTTTGATAAATAAATGAGTGGTAATAAGTGGATAATAACTGGATTATATAATGGAGCATTATTATCAGTTGGAACTGTTGGTTATTCAATTGTATTAAAAAAAGTATTTAAAATGGGAAGTGTTAATGTTGATAGATTTGATATAAATGATATTTTAAAATTAACATTAGCAGTTACTTTATCTAATTTAACTATTGATTATTTGGAAAAAACAAAAATATATTCCTCCTATATAAATGTATAATTATTTTACTAAATAAATGGCTTCTGCAATTATAACTATTATAGGATCGGCAATTGTTAACGCTTTAGCATTTACAGGTGGTGGTTATTTATTTAAGCATATTGATAAAAATGGTTCATTATCAGAACAAAAAAGACATAGCTTAGCATTAGAAAAATATAACAAAGCTGCAGAAGAATATAGAGAAAAAAGACAAAACTATATGGATTACATCAATAAAGAATTATATGATCAGAAGATTTCACATAGAGATTTTCAATCAGTCGATGATGCAATGAGTTTGTATAACGCAGTAACAAATAAAGAAAAATTACGTCTATACAAACCTAAATCATCAGATTATTATACCCCAAGTAAAGAACAACAGAAATATGAAATAATTTGGATTTTAGGTGGAACAGTTATTGTTATAATTTTTTTTGCTAAATAAATGGATGATAAAGTTGATAATATTGATATTATTCCTCATGATATAAATAAAACTAAATTAAAAACATATTTAGTAAAACAAATATTAGAATTTGAAAGTGACTTAAAGATAAAAAATATTTAAAAAGTAGAATTTTATATTATTTTATTATCAGTGGTTCAGTTACAATTAGTTCTGTAATAACATTTCTAGCAATATTCAGTCCATTAATACCTTTAGCTATATCAATTGGTGTGTTAGGGTTATCAAGTGTTTTAACTGGTATAAGTTCAAAATTAAATATAAAAAGTAATAAAGAAAAAATTAAAACTAATATAAAAGAAATTAATAAATTAAAAAATACACTAGATTATATAATAAGTTTAAATGGTAATATAACAGTTGAAGAACAAGATAAATTATTAAAACAATTAACAAATTATTAATTTTTTAATTATATAAATGGTAGATAGTTTTCCAAAAGCTTTTCAATATAATAAATCAATTAAATATAATATTCCTGCAATTGATTTTAATAAAGATATTTCATATAGAAATGAAGTTTTAAATTCATTAATTAATTTAGATATCTATGTTACTGAAAGTAATAATTTTAATGTAAAGATGGAAAATATATTCAATGTTTACGTAATTAATTTTAAAAATTTAAATGAGGCAAAACAATGGTTATTAAAATCTAATATCAAGTATTGGCATAACCAATTAAATTTTGCTGTTTATTGCGCAACAACAGGCTGTGGTATAAGTTGGAATGATCATTTAAACGAACCAAGCTTACCATTGATTTTATCACTTTTTAGATTTCATACTTATTTTCAAATAAAATTAATATTGAATGAATTAGAATGTCCTTTACCAGGTTCAAAATATTTTAATGAACTAAATGATAATATTAATTTTTCTAAGTTTCATAAAATATGTAATGAATTTAATATTAATTCAAATAATGATTTTAGAGCAAAAATTGGTACAATGGGTGGATTAGGAATATTATATACTAAAGAATTTGGTAAAATAATAACAAATACAGATATAAGAACACTTAATTGGAATGAATTACCAAAATATTTTAATAATATACAACAACAAAACAATAATGGTTGGATTAATTTTATTTTAGAAAATAGTCAAGGTTTTACTAAAGCTGGAATACAAGGAATAAATCAATCTATTAGAACTTATTTGATATGTATTCTAGGTGCCCAAGTTGAAACAAGATCACCAATAGTTGGAAATGGTAATACTTCATTTGATACACAAAAACAATTTCAAGTTTTATTTGAAGATTCCATTCATAATGATAAAAATAGATCGATTCCAGAAATCATTGTAAGATATCAAAATTATTTAGATAAATCACACATTAGATTAAATTATTGTATAGGCCCTAATCTATCAATTATTTCTGATGATTTAATATTAAAAATGGGAAATATAATTGGTTATAATAATTTAATCAAGACTGCAACAATAAATAATTCATTTGGATTGAATGATATAAATAAAAAGATTATAACTGCTCCAAAATTAATGGAAGGTATAAAAATTAAAAAACATATTCAATCAACAGATACTAAAACTGAGAATATCAAAAATAAATAATGATTCTAAAATAAAAGATTACAATACTACAGAAAATGGTGCCGTACGGCACCCACACAGTGATATAAAAACTGATAATATTCAACATGACATAATTAAAACTGACAATGATAATAAATCCCATGAAAATGCTAAATTAGCTATAACTTGTATAGGAATTGTAATAGGAGGAATATTATATTTTAAATTTTAATTTTTTATTAGATAAATGGAAGAAGATATTCCAATGGATACTTTTGGTGACGCCCCTGGTATAAGTGATGAACCACAACCTGATTTTAATGAAAATAATATTGATAATGATGATGGATCAGCATTTAATTCTAATTTAAATAATGATGAAGATGATTCTAGTGGGCCTATATTATATGATTATGATGAATTTAAAGATGATACTAAAACAAGTGAAAAATTAATAGATTATTTAAGAACCCGCGATAAGATAATAATTAAAACTAGACCAGAAAGAAAAGAGTTAATTGATAGATTAGAAAAAACAAAAAACCCTAAATTGGAAAATGAATTATTATACATAAAACATAGTGTAACAAATACAGTTATTGAAGAATTATTACCAAAAAATATAACATATAACATTGAACCAGAAGATATTTCAGAACAAATTAGAAAAGATGATCCACAATTCATGAATAATTTAAAATTTAAAAATGATACATGGTTTTATAATGTTGAATTAAATAACAAAACTGTATCAATTCAATTATCTAAAATGGGGCAAAAAGATGTGTACCATCCTGAAATGTGAGCAAGATCTACAATTGAAGGTTCAAAAGGCGGTAGAGAATTACTCAGAATTATATGGTATGCACTCGATAGAATAAATGAAAAAGAACCAATTCCGAATATTGATATTAACAATTATTCACCATTTAAAAATCCAAATCAAAAACCAACTTTTGTTGACCCAGAAAATGATGAAGATTTTGCAGATCGATTAGATAAATTAAGATCTTCAACACCAGAAACATCGAGAAGAGATATTCAACAAATTGATAATTATTCAAGTCAATTACAGTAAGTATTAGAAAAACAAATTGATAGATTAAGTGATACAGTTCATTCATTGGACGAAGAGATGAATAGTATGTTAGATACATCTGGTACTGAAACTGGAATAAATCGAATACAATCTTTACTAGAAAAAGTATTACTTGATTTAACTGATGAAGAATTAGAAACATTTCCTGAACAAGCACGTAGAGAAATTAAAGGTATGCAAGAATCAGCTGGTGAAATTGCTAATATTAAGATGAGATTTTCTAAAATAACCATGTTAGAAAAAGAATTAACTAATGCAAATGAAGAATTAAAACAATTAGAATTAAATAAAAATCTTCAAGTAATCGAGGAAGCTGATTATGAAAGCAGAAAGTTAGCTTTAGAAAAAGAAATAGATGATTTAAAATATAACAAAGAATTACAGGAAAAAGAGAGAGATGTATTATTAAAATCATATGATCTTAATCATATTAAAAAAGTTATTTTTAAAGATTTAATAATAAAACCAGATTCTGAAATATCATTAAAAGATAGAATAAAATTATTATTTAAGTTAGAAGGTATAACAATTCTTTCAATTCTAACAGCTGTAACTATGGTATTCACAACAATAGGTTTAGCAATATCAAATTCATTGAAATCTACACCAAGTCCGAATAAACCAGATAAACCCCCAAATGATAATAATTCTATACAAGATAAAGTTAAGGATGGTTTAAAAAAATTAGCAAAATATTTATGGGAACTAAAAAATCTGCTGCAGCTTTACCTGGAGTTATAGCATCGATTGTTGGTTTTATATTGAAATCTGCAGGAAACATCTTTAACTTTGCTGCTGAACATATTATCTTATCTTTAATAACAGTGGTAAGTGCAATTATTTTTGGGTTAGTGAATATGATAAAAAAAAGATAATTAATTTTTTTGTTAAATAAATGAGTGGGAGTTACATAAATCCTTCTAAGAATCCTAGAATATCTACTGCTATCAAAGCAGAAAGATCTCATCATATAATTACTCATAACCCTTCTAATATTAATCCTGATGAAACTTTATATGTTAGAATCCCTCGATTAACACAAAATACTTTTTATGTTCCAAATAGTTTTTATTTATCAGCTGGTATAAATGTAACTGGTAATAATAATAATTATGTTGTTGATAATGTTGGAAGATATTTGATTAAAAAATTAACTATAAAGATTGGCCCAGAAACAGTTATATGATATGATGATATGATTATATTATTGACGCAATAGTAGCAACTCGTACCGCAGATAATTTGATCAAAAAGATTTATGGAAGCAAACATAAAATTCCATTAGATTTTGAATTGATAAATAATAATGCACCTTTATATAAATACGCAATTCAAGAAGATATTATATTCGAAATAACATTTGCTCCTGTTAATGAAATTGTATTATCTAGCGTTGTTAAAGATATGGGTTATCGAATATAAGTTTAGAATATAATACAGTAACTGATGAAAATATTTCAAGTATAATTCAAACTCAAGGATTTTCATTATTATATGATTATATTGATAAATTTAAAACTGTAACTATTAATGCAAGTGATGAAATTATTAATGAGAATATTAACTTCCCAAGAAGATCTATTAAAGGTATATTGATATTTTTTACCATTGCAACATATTCTAATGGCGCAATACAGGTCGATAATTATTATAATCCTGAAAAAACAAAAGTATAAATAACTATCGAAGGTATAGCAAATAAAATATTTTGTCAAGGAATGACAATGATAGATCAATGGCCAGAAATTAGAAAACATTTTAGGAATGAAAAAGTAAAATCATCTGAAAATTGTAATATTAATCAAATTGATTATTATACCGGTAATAAATATGCATTATGGTTAGATTTTAGAACAACAGAGGATAATTCATTACATGGTTCTGGAAAAAAATTACAGAATACTAAAGATGGGATACAATTATTCATGAAAAAGAAGAAAGGAATCAAAAATTTCAAAATACACATTTATATTATATCTGACGCGCAATTAAATATTGTAAATTCTCAATTAAATAGTGTTATGTATTAGAATTTTAATTTTAATACAACTTTTTATAATAAATGGAAGAGAGGAATATATGAAATACAAAGTCCAATTGAAATGATACCAGATATATATTATATAATACCTTATGATGAATACAGGAAGTATTTTGGAGAATACTTTAATCAATTCAAATATAGAATAAGTAAAATAGATAATAATATTGAAACAAAAATAGAAGAGAATATTGAACCTAAAATAGAAGATAATATTGAATCTAAAATAGAAGATAATATTGATTCTACATCTTATAATAATGAAAATATAGATATTATACCTTCTACATCTAATAATGATATAAAAGTTAAATCTGATATCAAACCAAAATGACGAATGAAAAATATTGTGACTTATGTAAGAAATATATATCATATAAAAATTGGGCATCACATAAGAAATCAAAGAAACATGTAGAAAAAGAAAAGAATAATAATGATAATTATATATCTGATAATAATATAATAGATAATTTAATAAATAATGTTTATACAATTGAAACTAATGATACCATAGATAATATAACAGATAATGTAATAAATAATGTTAACCCAATTGAAAGTAATTATAATGATATAACAGATAATGAAATAATTGATGATTCTAAAAACATTGTAACATTTGTAATTTAGATATTTCTAAAAGTAGTTTTTCTAAACATAAAAAATCTAAAGCGCATATAGTAGAAAATGAAAGGGTGTTAGAAGAACATGAAAAGAAATTAGAAGAAATAGAAAGAAATAAAACGTGTCAATATTGTAATAAGAAAATTGAACCTGTTGATGAAAATACTCATTATAAATCAAAATTACATCTAATTAATGTTTATAAAATGGCGAGTACGATACCATTGTTAAATAACCCAAAGAAATATATCAAATATTTTAACCCTAAAACTAAACAATATTATATATTCTATAAGCTGTTATTTGATAAATTATTAGTTTATGCAGAAGATAATCCTGAACAAATATGTAAATTATTATATTCGAGAAAAATAGATTTAAGTTATCTAATAAAAAATTTTGGATATCATTTTGATTTTGATGATTTTGATGAATACTTTGAAAAATTAAGAAAAGAAGCTAATATACCTACTAATTTTCGTTTAAAGATGACTCGAATAGAATTAATAAATCTACTTAAGAGTTATGGTGAATTAGATATAAACAAAGATGATTTTATAAATGTATTAGAAACAAAATTAGAATGATTATTATAAAACTATTTATATACCTATATACTAGACGTACGTAAGAATCTTGGTAAGAATTCTTACTCTTACGTCTAGTACATAGATATATAAACAGTTTCAGAATAATTATTCTACATATAAATTATATATATATATATATATATTTGTACCCCTGTGTAAACATAAATTATAAACATAAATTATAAACATAGTTTTAATATATAATTTATTCATTATTATATATTTCATTTAATAATTTATATATCTATGTACTAGATGTACGAGTAAGAATCCAAGAATTCTAACTTTCTTACTATCTTGGCAAGAATCTTGGATTCTTACTCGTACGTCTAGTACATAGATGTATAAATAGTTTCTATAATATTTCAAATTTTAATTTATAAATTTATATTCATAGGGAAATCGTAGTCTCAGAAGTAATTTTGAACCTTTACTATTCTTTAATTTATTCATATATTCATCATGTAATTCAGTAGGTATAATTTGATTTTCTTCCAATAATTGTTGCATAGATTTTCTATCTTTGTTATTAAATAAAACTAAAAATCTTATATTCTCCCTAAAATCTTTAACAATTGAATTATATTTTTGATTTAAAACCCATGTTGTTATCCCAAAATGTCTCCCAGAGAAAGCTAGATAGCATAACTCACTTTCTCTCACTTTTGAATCATGTAAATTTGCACAATCATCTATAATGAATAATGTATTTGAACCTTTATAAATATCAATTGCTATTTTAATACATTTATCTAAATTTTCTTTTACTGTTTTAGGATCTAATATAATAAATTTTTTTATCATAACTTTATCCCTATTATATGTTTTATTCATTTCATAAGTGGGGCAGAATAATATTATATTATCAAAATGATTCTTATAAATAGTTTCTAACAAGTCTAATATGAAATGCGTTTTACCACAGTTGGTTACCCCAGTTCAAATATAAATAAATCTTTATTCATTTATTCTTTTTACTAGATAAAATCCATTCATTAAATTTATCATCATACCCTTTATATTTCAGCAAAGAATACTTTTTTCCTTTAAGAGTTTTTGTTTTCAATACTTTTTCTATTTTGTATTCTATTTCATCTGGATTTGGTACAAGTGATAATTCTTGTTCATAGAAATAACCTAATATTTCTTCATCTTTTAAATCTTCTAATTTATAAACAAAAGGTTTAGTTAATATTATCTTTTTAATCTTGAATATTTCTTCAGTAAAATTAGGGGTATAACCTTTATAAAAGGTTTTTCTATATTTAGATATTCTAACTTGTTGCCCTATTTAAATTTTGGTTCTCCAAAATCATGTGTAACAAATGCTTCATATAAATTATTCCAAACTATTTCTGAATTATCTTCTTTACTAGCTTGTATAGGTTTCATACTTATAGAACTATGTTTAGAATTATTATAACCTTTCACCAAATCATCTAACACATCGATATATTTATATGTTTCATTTGCAGTAAAATATTTCCACATTCTAGTTTTCAATGTTTTATTAAATCTTTCTATAATAGATGCTTTTTTATCTGAGTGTGTTGAAAAATGTTCTACATCGTTATCAGATAATAGTTTTTTTAAATGTTTGTTATAGAATTCCTAACCTTCATCGAATTGTATCTTACCTGGAATAGCTTCTTTAAATATAGTCTTAAAAGCATTTGTTACTTCTATTCCAGTTGTATTTTTGATTGGAATTGACCATGCGTATCTACTGAATATGTCTATAACATTTAATATCCAGAAATATCCTTTGTTGTATTCTTCTAAGTTCTTCATGTCAATTAAATCAGCTTGCCATTGTTGATCGATATGTGAAACCATAACTTTTCTTGTTAAATAATTTTTATCCATTTTCTTATGGATTTGATATGTTGGTTGATTTTGTAACCATAATTTTAACTAACTATATTTTACATTTTCTTTATCAGATTTAATTTTATCCCATAATTCTGTAACACTAGAATATGATACTTCACTCTCTGGGTTATAATATAAATCTCTTAAATATTGTTCTTTTTTTCATTTAATTTTATTTTAATTCATTAATAATAATTCAGATTTAGTTTCAATGATTTTATCATTTGACTTATTTTCTGGTATAATAGGTTTATCATCGGAATCATTATTGTTATTAAATTTTGATTTATATATTACACCGGAGTATACAATAACTGCGATTAACCCAATTGTAATATATAAGTAATTATTTCTTCCACTATTAGAAGAATCAGATGGATTGTTATTTGAATTAATATCAGGTGATTCATTTATATCAGTTAATTACTTTTTCTTAGCTTTTTTTAATTCTGCAGATCTTTTACCTAATTCCCTAGCCCATTTAATTTGTTTCTCAGATCTAGCCTTTTTCTTAATATCATCACTCATTTATTTTAGTTAATTTTTGTTCTGATTCAATATCACAGTGTGGGTGCCATACGGCACCATCTTCTGATTTATTATCTTTACATACTAAAGGTTTAATGTTAGAAAATGTTATAGCTCCAGCAGAAATTAATGTCATTATTCCACCTAATTGAAATGAAGCGTATCCAACCCATTTCTGTAATTCTGTCATAACTAAATAGTCATTTTTCAAATCACTATATAATTTATTTTCATCTTCAATTGGTATTATCCGGTTACATAATTTAGAATAACATTTTATAATACCATCAGAAATAGAATCATTTATTCGGGCCAATCTAGCTTCTTCATATATTTTGAAATGTTTTATTACTTTATCTGGCTTCATAGCATCTAGTTCTTGATAAGTTACAATTTTTCCCAAGAATTCTTTAGATTTCCCGCCAGCAATTAGTAATTCAAGATGATGCTTACACATCAAATAGTATTCATAATCAATATTATCATTTTGAATACAATTAGAAACAACTGTATCTTTATTATCACTAATGCCAAAATCATCTAAGGTTTTTTCAATATCAATACTATTCTTATTAGATTTCTTTGACATTTATAATAGAGAGAAAAAGCAAGAAAAATATATTTTAATACTAGCTAGTTAAGTTAATGAATTTTAAATACTAGCTTAGTTAAGTTAAAGAAATTCTATTCGAATCTTATCAAAATATAAAGTATTCTCTTTTTGAAAAGAAATATTAGATTTTGAAAAATATTAAAATAGAAATAATGGCTAGTTGAAGGTATGTGATTTCTAATATATTTCATTTAAATTAGGCTTTAGATTATCTCACTACTATAGTCTATCTATAGGAGCAATTAATTGTCCAGATAAGTCATTTCGGATCCTCGATAATAAATCCTCATACTGAAAATCAATTCAAACAAACGACTGATGGAATTACTATTATATAAACACATATATTTTATACAGTCAGTATCGATTTCCACATTCCAAGCCGCTCGGGAGCCGAGCGGTAAGGTATGCGCGGAATGCAGAAATCAATAAAGTATAATACAACATCTGTCACTGCAACATTAACAACAGCTGAATGACGCAATTGAAATTCCGGCAAACGTAATGCATTGAAAGTCTATACAGTATGGCTAAACTGCTACAGTCTCATGAGTTGAAATATCCATAATTTCTGATTCCACATCCTCCTATCTTCACTTTCTTGGTTCAAGTAGCAATGGTCTTCTTGTTACGCGTAGCATTTTGTTATCTAAAAGATAAATATCTAGCGTAGAATAAAACTAACTTGAAGTTGTAGTTTTCAAATATAGATTAATACACTGAAACATGTTTAACGTTTCCCGGCGTCTTAATAACAACAAAAACAGTACTTACATTTATAACTATAAACTCCTAATTGTGTTTCTAGTGAGAAGTCCTATGCGGTCTATATTCCACCTTTTGCAACAGATGTTCTTTTGTGATGAAATTGATCAATCCTTTTCAACTGAAAGAGCACGTTCGATCAATATTCAAATGAGGTACTCCTCATTCAACTGAATATAAAATGTGGCACAGATGCTACTAGTATAATTGCAATAGGCAGTTATAATAGAGAGCTATATACACACATACACGAGCGACTCGAGTAGAGTTCTTATTATAAACGCTTAAGATTCAACGTATTTTTCATTCTGTGTTGAATTTCATAATTCAACAAATGTCTTTGCTTTAACCAGTTGATCTAAATATAACTGCGTATCAAGTTTGTCCCCTTTCCTTATATTTTCCTTCTTTTCAAGAGGTCTTAAGTTTCTCCAATTCCAGATTAATTTCTGATTGTGTTCATCATTCATGTTCATGAACTAACATGGCCGACGGTGCAAGTTGCCTTACATAGATCTCTGCAAAAGCTGCAAAATTTGCTGTCAACTAAATTTGTGCCTAACTAATTTCTGTACCAGTCGCGAGATTAATGTTTCCGAGTGATTTTTGGCTAACTGTTGGTCAGATTGTTCTGGATATAGATGTATGAAATTCGATGATAGAGTTATAAACTCATATATATACTCATATATATAGTCATAGCTTCAAGGCTTGGTGTACTTCATGACTTGTGTGGATATTTTAATATGAATAGAAAACTGCCATCAGTTTCTGTGAAGTGAACCGTGTGTATGAATAGACTAATCACAAATCTTGAATTCAACTGAAATTCAACTGAAATAAGCTATGATCTAAAGTCAGCCACTCACTGGTTTGTGTTCAATGTTCGGTATTATATATTGGTTTACAACGATTCAAATTTCCGTTTTTAATCAGTAAATATGAGCCAAACTACGATTAAACAGTTTGCTGAAAAATCACCGGATTTACAAACTATCTCTGAAAATGGAACTACCGGTAACCAAATGGACGGAAACGAAAGCGATAACAGTAGAAAAACTGCGCAACTGATTGAAAAAAATAAAACTACACAGCCGAGAGTTAAAAAATTCCGACCACGAACATCAACAGCTACCGACGACGAAGAGGAAATCTCCGATGAAGCAAGCCTACAAAAGATTTTGCAAGTCGTCTCTAACATTAAGTCTGAAATGGTTACAACTAAGTCTTTGGAGGAATTTAAAAACGAGATGATTGACAAAATAGATAAGAAAATCGCAGCACATGATCGAAAAATCGAAAATATGATTCATCAAACTGAAACCAGACTATACGATCTCGAACATGAAAACAAGATATTAAAGAAGGAAATTGAATCGTTTAGAAACGCGAAAACCTAAAGTGATGAATTCGAAAAACAAATAAGACGCGAAATCTTGGATATTAAACGTAAAACTAGCAATACTCGAGAAGAAACAACTTGAGACTATTTGGAGTAGAACAGAAAGAAAACGAAAATTGTAAGGAAACCTCCATGTCAACGATCAACAATAAATTCAGAGAGAAAAACTTAGACGTACAAATCAAATGCGCAGATATCGATATAGCACATCGTGCGCCTAGCAGGCAAAAATCAACATCAGCTGATAGCATGGTTATAAGATTCACCAACCGTGAAATCCGAAACAACGTCTACTTCAACAAAAAACTTTTCAAAGACACAGGAATAACGATAAAAGAAGACCTAGCCCCCGAAATCTCCCAGTTAGTAAATTGCGCCGTGAAAAGTAAACTTTTTTCTAATGTATGGACTGTAAATGGTAATGTTTATGCGGTTAGGCCGGGAAATCAGAAGAAAGAGAAACTTCAACTCTGCATACCGTTTCAAATTGTCCTTTTATAAAATCGAATTTACGTAGTAAGTCTTGTATATAATTAATCAAAATAGCATTTATTTGTAGCTAGCAACTTGCATAGATAGATTAAGCTACCAACACAATTATAGGATCTTATGATCCTGTATTTAATCTCAATTCAACTGTATACATGTATTTGTTCGATAAGCTATGTGAATGGTATATACAGCTACAATGATCTGGAGGTTACTTTACAAATAGAAAATTTCAACTGGTTTCATGAATCAGTCCGACTGTAACTACTATTCTATTACTAATTTCTCAACTGTTCCCCGAAAGGGACTAAAATTATTCCATGCAAATATTAGTAGCATTAACAAAAATTTTGACCAATTACAATTATTATTAAAAGCCTGTGACTCAAGTTTCGACCTAATCGGATTAACAGAAACTTGGACCAGTGGAGAATAAGATAATGATAGCATGTTTTATCTTGAGGGTTATAAGTCACTTTTCAAAAGCAGAAAAAATAGTAGAGGAGGTGGATTAGTTTTCTATATGAAGAACAACTTTAATTATCAAATTAGATCTGATTTAGTCATTGAGTCTGGGTCCATGGAGTTTCACGTGATTGAAATATATAGCCCAGGATCAAAAGGAAATTTCCTAATTGGTTTATTCTACAGACCGCCAAATCTGAATATCAATAAGTTCGTAGAGGAATTTTCTACCATTTTAGATAAATTATCTAACTTTGATAGAGTGATTCTCATGGGAGACTTTAATATAAACATTTTGAACGACAAGTATATACCGGCTAATAATTTTACTTCTTGTCTCTCCAGTGAAAATTGTGTCCCCTTATAGATAAACCAACTCGTATTACGAGTACGTCTTCCACTCTGTTAGATAATATTTTTATAAACTTTAATTGTACTAGCAAATCAGGCATATTGATGTCGGACATTTCTGATCACATGCCAATATTCACTACTATTGATATGAAAATCACCCATGTGAAACCCAAATTTATCAGCTATAGGAATTATTGTGACAGAAATACAAACTTATTTAGAAGGCGGCTTATGACAGAAAATTAGCATGGGATATTACTCCAAAATGACACTGACCTAGCATATACCAATTTTATTGAAAACGGCTATATGATGACTGTTTTAATATTAAGCATAGAAAATTCAATATGTATAAAGACAGGAAAAATCCATGGATGACTAAAGGTCTCCTAGCATCTTTAAAACAAAAAAACTATTTGTACAGGAAATATATCCATAATAAGACCCCTGCATCTAGTTATCTTTACAAAAATTACCGTAATAAATTCAATAATTGTCTGAAAGAAGCAAAAAAAATATACTATATTCGAAAGTTCGAGGAATCGGCAAATGATCATAAGCAAACTTGGAAAACTTTTAACTCTTGTGTGAATAAACAAAATACCAAAAATGAATATCCTGAGAAATTCAAAGATGTAGACGGGTTCTTAACAAATAATCAAGAAATCGCTGAACGATTTAATAATTTTTTTATAAATGTTGGTCCATGCTTGGCCAATGAAATACCTTTCACGGAAACAAAATTTGATTCTTTTTTAACCAACAGAATTTTCGAGAGTGCATTTTTAGTTCCAGTAACTACGAAAGAAATCGAAATGATTGTGAAGAACTTCAAATCCAAACATAGCTGCGGAATTGATGATATTAGTCAGAAAATCGTTAAAAACGTAATTGATCTTATATCAACTCCTCTAATGCATATTTTTAACTGTAGCTTAAACTCCGGAAAAATACCGGAGAGTATGAAAATGTCTGTTATCATCCCTATACATAAAAAAGATGATAAAGAACTATTCAACAATTATAGGCCCATATCTATACTACCCTGTATTTCAAAAATCCTGGAAAAAATAATGTACAACCGTATCAATCGTTTTCTACATCGACACAAAGTGTTAAGTGATTCTCAATTTGGATTTCGCCGAAACCATTCAACGGCAATGGCATTAACTTTTATAACTAATAAGATTATCGAAACGCTAGTTAGAGGAGAAACAACAGTTGGTTATTTCTAGATTTATCTAAAGCGTTTGATACGATTGACCACAAAATTATGTTATCCAAACAAGAACATTATGGCATTAGAGGAAGTGCTCTATTATGGTTTCAAAACTACTTAACTAATAGGCAGCAGTCTGTAAAATATAAAGATTGTATTTCTACCCCAAGAACTATAAGCTGTGGAATACCACAGGGCTCTATACTAGGACCCTTATTATTCATTCTTTATATAAATGATTGTACAAATGCTTCAGAAATTTTTAGATTTATCATGTTTGCGAATGATACCAACATTTTTGCTAGTCGTAGAAACCCTGATATCCTTGAAAATATTGTGAATCAAGAATTAGGAAAGCTATTCATCTGGTTCTGTGCAAACAAATTATCACTTAATCTAGTAAAAACACATTATCTTATATTCAGCAGAGCTAGAAAAAAAACCTGACTTACATGTTTCTTTAAATGGTAACATCTTAAAAAAACTGCCTTACTCCAAATTTCAAGGTGTATATATTGACGAGGATCTCAATTGGAAACCACATATCCAGCAAACTTCTCAAAAAATCTCGAAACATGTTGGTATCATCCGCAGACTGGCAACATACTTGCCCACGAAGATTCTTATTGAACTATACTATACTATGATTTATCCACATATATACTATTGTAATATTGTGTGGGGAAACCACCACACTAACTTAAATAGGATTGTTCTTCTTCAACAAAAGGTAATCAGAACTATAATTAAAACCCACTACTTAGCATATACTAGCCCATTATTTAAAGATTCAAATATTCTAAAAGCAGATGACGTTAACAAATTACAAGTTGCCCAATTTATGTACATGTATGCATCAAACCTTTTACCAGATGTATTCAATGGCTTCTTCGAGTTAAACAGAAATCGCAGAACCCGCCACACAAACTATTTTGTACTACCCTTATGCCGAAATAACTTTAGCCGAAATTTCCTTAGTTACAATGGCCCAAAACTTTGGAATGAAATGAGTAATATTTTCAAATCATCACCTTCCCTAGAGATCTTTAAGTCAGCTTATAAGAAATTCATAATTAGTAATTATTAATCATTATTAAGAAAAAAACCCCAATGAATTAATCAAACAATGTAACTGTACCTATATCATCTTACTATTATATACCTATTTTTGTATGCATGTAGCTGTAGAAAATCATGTGTGAATGCGAAAGTATGAATGTGTGGGTGAGAGTGAAGTGTGTATTTGGGTACCTGTTGCTACAAGTGAAAACTTTTAACAGGTTCACCCTGCTAATATATGTAATAAAGAATGAATAAAATTTTGAATTTAGAAATCGGCAACACATGATCAATATGAAAGTATTCACCATAATTATCTATATTCATTTTATCGTCGAATTGATATATTATCCATGATTTGAGAAATTCCTCTGTACAACCCAACAAATTAGATAGTGTTTCTGAATGCGTTTCTTTTTTGAATAATTGTGTTAATCTAGACCTTTAACATTGTTTCATTTTAAAATTAAGATCTGTTTTATATCTTCCTCTCATATATTCTGTCATATAATCATTATAATGTTCTCTATTATCTGCTCGATATTGCTTAGTATATAGTTTAATACAAGTTTTGCAGCAATATTGAAAACCATCTTTGCTAATCTTACGCTTACTAAATTCTGTTATAGCTAATTTATCTAATTCACATTTAGAACATTTCTTGTAGTATAATATTTATAACACCAGTGTTATTTGTAATATTGATAGTTTGTGATTGTTCGGGCTCCATTTATTATACATATTTTTACTAAATTATATACTCATATTTTTACTAAAATTTGATTAACACGCTAGAATCCTTTTTAAAATGTCATTCTCTTTTGTTTCTTCTCTTTTGAATTTTAAGTATTCATCTAAATTGCAACCATACGCGACTGTATGAATTCCGTCATCTAAAATATATCTTTTATCATCAAATGGGTTCAAACTAACCTTTTCTATCTCTTCAATAAACATCTCGTGGTACTCAGATCTTAAACATCTCATCTTATGTTTTCTAACTTCTTCATTGAATATACAATTGATGTAATCTTTGAAATGAATATTTTTTTCTACTACACTTTTAGTAATTCCTTTCAATTTCTTTGATTCATGAGTTTTAGTTTTATAACTATACATTTTAGATCTAATACCAATGAATTCAATCATTTCTTCACCACAAATTCATCTTTGAATTAACCAGGCACCTTTTTATTATCATCGTTAAACAATTCATGATCTTTAGGATAATTACTAAAATCGAAATGATGCTTTAATGTTTTTAAATCATCAGTTATGTTATTAGTTTTTATCTTTAATATGTAACTGTCAGTATCAAAATATGCTTTTCTCCAAAAATGAGGTTGTAATACGTTATAATAGAATTCATACATTAATAACTTTGATATTTCTAAAACTGTAGCTCCAACATAAATTGGTTTATTAAATTTCATAGATGTTCTCCTCATTTTAACTGCAGCTAAATTTTCATCAAATATTCTGTTACCTATGAACTTAGGATATGTATGTAAATGTATAATTCTTTTACCATTACTAACTAACTCAATATCATTTCTATTTCTAATATTTTCACAAGTCTTACCATAGAATGCATTATTCATTAGTTTGAAGAAATCTTTCTCAAAATCAATTTTAGCTTTAGTTCTCTGTTTGGTGTTAAAATCTATATATTTTTCTAACCATTTAGATTGACTGAATGAAATATATCTATGTACTTTTTTAGAATCATCCTTGATTCAAATAAAACTTCAACATTCTATAATGTACTACATAATTATATTTATCATTATAGTTACCATTAACTTTTCTTTATGAATATGATTTTCGGGTTTAATTCTTTCTGGATAATTTGATAATTCTTCATGCTTTACAGTTTTATGTTCTGGACAGTATGCTAGATTTCTAGATTTAAATTTTTTATCTTCAGGATATTCCAAGTCTACAACAAAGAAGTAACCAGTCTCTGAATCATCTGCAATATCTAGAATTATTTTCTTCCCATCAATTTTCATGTTGTAGAACTTCACTTATTTCAAATACTCCATAAGGTTGTGGTTCCATCATTGCCCATCCATAAAGATTATTTGCATCTATATATAATAACTTATATCCAGGATTATCATTTACATTGAAATATCTATCACCTAATACACCTGAAACTCCTCCTTTTATAGATTTTTCAAATAATAATAATTGATCTATATTTGTTAACAAATCCATTTTTATATCTGTAAATTTTAAACCACAGTCGCAAGTTAATCCTGGTGATGAATAACAATGGCAAGGATCAATATTAAAATATTTTAGGTTTACATCTCTAAACCTTTCAAATATATCAGTTAATAATAATACATCTGATTTTAGATATAAATCTACTAATTGTCCATGATTTGTTATTTTAAAATGATTCCAAATATTCAATGTTCGATTATATACTATCATATACACATGTATATTCGTTAACATATTCATTTTTTAATTCATCAGAGAATTGTTCTTTTAATAATTCAGTTATATTGAAATCATTATGCGATTTATAAAATGAATATGGTATTGCGCCTTTATATCTCATTAATTGAAAATCATCATTATTTGGGTAGTGTTGTTTTAATGTCTTTAATTCATCATCAACTAATGATTTTGATAAATTATCTAATGAACTGCTTAAAAATCTATATGAATCTATAAATCTTAGACACCCAAATTGGAATGATATATAATTCTCAGATGTTTTAGCTAACATTTTAAATTTATAAGTTGGTATTTTATCTTTTGATTTATTTGAATTTAATCTTTCTATTTCATTATTGATTTCTTCTATTTCATGACATAGCTGTTTGATGAATAAATGAGCATCATATCCTGATAAATTATGAAATATTACTGGAACAAAATTGATTTTCTCAGCTTGTAAGTTACAATTCTCATGCGCCGCGCCTCTAAACTTTCCATTCAAATGATCATGGTCTCTTACTTTTTTATCTTTATAATTAAATATCTTTTCACAATAATAACATTTATCTGCAAACTCAAATTCTTCTTTATCTTCTGTCATAATTATTTCTATATTTGTATCTAATAGTTTACTAAATTTGATTTCATACTCAATTAATAGGACACAAAAATGATTGATAACATTTTCATTTCAATAATTATAATATTCACTTTTAATTAGTTCTGGATAATCAGATTTTATACATAACCCGAAAGCTGCAGCTGATTGATGAATCTTTTTAATAGTATTTTTTATTAGAGGATCTGAATAATCAATTATATCATTTTCATTAGAATTTAATTCCTTTCTTTTATGATATATTCCTTTTCTATCTTGATCAGTTAATTCTTTGTTTAATGATTCAAAATCTCCATATATAACAAATGGTACTTTATTCTTGTAATCATATTTTTTGAATTCCAATACTTTATCCCTTTCATTTGGTAAAACTATTTTACAATAATCATGATTTTCACATAATTGTTTATGATTTAATAATGCACTTTCGGTTCTGAATTTAGTTATACATTTTCTACATAGATATATTTTATTATTAAAATCATTTTCTGATTTGAAAAATAAATCAATACGTTTTATCCACATATAATGATTTTCATAATATAATATATCTATAACATCATTTGAATCATAATCTTTTGATAAGTTTAGAGGTTCGATTGTATAATGTTTGATATTATTACCTTTTGTTTTTGGCAATTTGACTAAATCAAACACATTTATCTTTATATTATTATCTCTTTCTATTTTTGGGATATTTTTAATTCTAACAGGATAATTGTCTATCTTATAATTATTTTCAAATGGTTTATAATTTGATACTCTACAAATATTACCAGTTGCAGGATGTAAGCAACTAATTATTGACCATAGAAAGCATTTATCATCAGAATTTTGTACATTTATAACAGCATTAGTTTTAAATGGTAATTTGATATAACTTGATCCATTAATATTATCATCTTTATAATGATATGATAAATTATTTTCATCAATTGGTTTTGATTTAGTAAACTTATTATATTTTGTGTTATAAACATGTAAAGTCATAAATATTATTTCATCAACAATTAAACCAGACCGTTCAAAATATTTCTCTTCTATTTTACTTTTTATTACATTATAACATTTATCTGATTTATCATCTATATGTTGTTTTGAAATAATATGTTGTGAGTGGGAATTTATATTATATATTGGTTTATCTTCAGATTTTATAAATTTAACTTTAGAAGATATACTAATTTTAGGGTATTCAACATCAGTAATCATTCTTATAATATTTTTCATATTTTCTAAATGTTTTTTTAATTTCTTCTAATTTTTTACCTTTATGAAATTTAAACTCTATAGCAGCTGGCCCAATATCACTTTTAATTGCTTCATTTATCTCTATTTCTTTTTTATTATCCAGTGAATTAATATAATTTCTAACATCTTCCATGTATGGCCTTTTATTGTTTATTTTATTTCTTTTTAAATTCTTTTAATCGTCTTCTGTTTCTTATCATTATCATTATCAAAATATTCTTCACCTAAAATATCATTATTGATATTTCTAATATGACTTTTAGATTTAAAATGTTCTTTAGAATATCTTTTATCACTGAATGATTGATTACACGCGTCACATTTATATATTTCTTTTTCATTCTTTACTTCATCTAATTTAGTTTCTAATATATCATCTTTATATTCTAATTTCAATTTATTCTCTAAGTGTGATTTAGTTTTATTGTGTCTTGCTTTTTGAGATTTATCCATATCAATTTTACATGTTAAACAGTAGTACTTATTTGCTTCCATTTTAATACTAAATTTTTTATTAAAATTGATTTTACATATTCTATTCAAAATCTATTTCATGGTGCCCTTTTTCATTCTTACCTTTATATATGAAATAGAAATCACCTGAACATAATTATTCTAAATCTTCACTTGATAATCTATGAAATCTATCTGGTAAATATGTTATGAATTTATATGTATTTCCTTTTAATCCTTCATATTCTAAGTGGATAACTAATTTATCTCCATATTTGTTAGTAACTATATCAATATTTGTAATTAGATATTTCTTATGAATTGTTAATTCTGTTAACTTTTTGAATTTATAATCTACAGATTTTACATTAGTGATATCTTTAATTCTATCTAGAAATGATTTGTTGTTCTCACTGTGTACTTGTTTACTCTCCATTTTAATATCAAATTTTTTATTAAAACTGATTTTAGAAGATATTAGATTAATATTTTAAGAGTAATAGGGAATATGTTGTTCTAGATTAAAGGTTGAGAGGTTGAGTGAGTAGAAAATGAAAAATAAATTCGAGTGTGCGAGAATTTATTTTTCATTTTTTACTCACTCGACCTTTCGACCTTTGATCTAGAACAACATATTCCCTATTACTCATGCTCTCGTCAAATAAATACATCAAATACATATTCATTGTTTGTCGTCAATCGAACTTCAGGATCGCTATATTGCAATTTTGTGCTAATAAACGCAACACTACACTTTGAATATCAGATCTGAAGGTCAAAATACTCTTCCAAAAAATTATATCACTAGTACATTCCTAATTTTATCCTTTCGCTTTAAACCTACTGGATTATCTAAGGCCGGGGTATTTAATGTGGTTATACCTTATTAACTTTAAATGACAGAAATACCTTCAATTACATGTAAAATATGATTAGTGCTGAAAGTGTAATAAGGAATAGATATTTACTCCAGTGACAATATTTTGATTCAAAAATTTAGTTCAATCATCTAGTCTCAGTCTGTATAGTAAAACTTCTGGATAACCAAGAGGTGGTCGCTTGAAATTGAGTTAATTTTACCCAACAGGATGCTGGCCAGAGTCAACCCATCTGACAGTATTTAAAAAGCAGTATAGATGATTGCAATATTCTCTAAGATCATAAGGTTTGCAATAAACAACTTATTTGAACCTCTTAATCTTAAAGTCTTAAATGTAATTTTGTACTATTTATGCTCATCTCATTGTATTTTATAGCTCGAAACTTCCTAACTCAAATATTGACAAAAATCTTTGCACGAGTCATGTACAGTACGTACTCTTAGAGCATATTTCGCATTTTTAATGCTAATTATTTCATTCACTTTTTGTTTTTTTTTACAAAAAAAGTTAAATAAAATAAAAATATGTTAAATTTTAAAAAGACTTTTCTTAATTTTTTGAAAACAAAAAAAAATTATGCGAAAAGTTTTTTTAGGTGCCGCCTATTAAAATGAATTGATCGACCTGCTCCCTCTTTCGTCTATGAATTCAGCGCAAACTATCAGTGTCTGTTCTGATGCTGTATGAATTGATGTTTTGAAGTTACAAACTATTATCGAATATTTCTGAACTGCTGTACAATTCATTTCGAACTTATGAGTAGAATTAGGTCTAAATGTCCGCATCTCGATTGATGACCATCTAATTGCGCTGAAATTGCTGATATTAACCCGACTACATAGAAAGATTCCTTCTGGTTTTTAGAAAAGATAGACGCATATTTACTGAGAATACTTCATATTCGATAAGTAATAGAATAAGAAACAAATAATCGACTTCACTGCGTGAGCTGGGGTATTAGGATGCATCTGCTTGATACCTGTTTCTCAGTTGATATAAATGTTGGAGACTCCACCTTAGCTTTCAAGTTAGTGCAGTTTTCGAACGGAAAATAGCTCAGTAGGGTACGGATTGAATATTTATCTAACATTCTGCAGGCCATTATAAGTGGATAACGTATCCAAGTGTTCTGCTTATCAGACGATTGATACAAGAATGTGTGTCACAGTGTAACCCTAGACCTCTATTCTTAAATCGGTCTATTAAGGTACTTTCTTTAGATTACTTCTACCAGTCAAGCCCGGAAGAACATGATGATTGTTTTTCTTATTCTGCCAGCAATAACTGCGGTGGCGGCGGAGCTGAATATGCATAATGAGACAAAAGCTTCAACTTGGCTGAATCGTTACGATGACCAAGCTGAGAGAATAAACTTCAATATAGTTGATGCAGCCTGGAATTACACTACCAACTTGACCGAAGCTAATAGCAAAATAAAGGTTTGTATGTAACATAAGAATAAGGACATTACAGTGATATTAGCGTAAAGAGTCGGCGTTTGGCTTTTCGGGTTCGTATAGTACTTAGTAAACGGTACTTACTATCTGCATCATTCATATATGCATACGCACATTGAATGGACATTACGTGAAGTATTGAGGAATGAACTGCGTTTATTCGAGGATTTATTGCCGATTTCTATTAGTTAAATGTAGAGTTATATTGAGGAAGCCAAATCATAAATGTTAGAAAATTTTGCTCAGGGTTATATGAACTGTCGAGTAACTCCTTCAAATGGAGGGATATTGAACGTGAAGAAACAAAGCGTTATTCGTTATTGGCACTGAGCGCATGCAGCATAAATTTCTAAACAGGTCGATCATTGCTATTTGAGGTCATGTATTGTTTGGGCATTGTTTGCGCGCGTAATGCTTTTTTGTAAACTCGCATGCGTAATATTAACGCATACGAACAATACGTGCGACGCCCGTGCATAACTTCGAAAACGTTTTTTCCAAAATGAAATGTTGCTTTATTCAAGTTACATCGAATAAAAATGGAATTTTATAGACATCTAATGGACTTTCACTATAGCGAAATCAATGTTGTTGTAAACTTCCTGCTTTTCGACGATGGATGCAAAACAGCTACTATTTCGCCGAAAGTGGTAAAAATTTCAGCGAATTATTATGGCTGTTATTCTATTTGACTTCGTACTTTCCTTAATGATGGTTTCTTCTGTTGTTTTTCACACAAAACCCTTTTGATTTCCTCTGCATAATTATTATTGATAGTATTATTATTATCGTTAGTTTCCTTGCTGTTTCCGAGAAGATGTTCACAAAAGCCTATATAAGACTCCTTTTACTACAAAGCCAATTCATAAGAATTCTTATCATTATCTTATTCGTAGGTCCTACCCGTATACCTGTAAAAGAATATTTTTTTTCGATAATAACTAAACTCGAATATATATGATATA
The DNA here is from genome assembly GCF_964204645.1 of Tubulanus polymorphus. NCBI lineage: Eukaryota > Metazoa > Nemertea > Palaeonemertea > Tubulaniformes > Tubulanidae > Tubulanus > Tubulanus polymorphus. The sequence continues at coordinate 16,293,274 of NC_134030.1, read as the reverse complement.
TTGGTTTGATAGTATGTGGAAAAGGCGACGTGGTTGAAAGTCTGCTTTGCTTCCTTATCCGTTTGGCCCGTTTCGTTGATAACTTCACGCACTGTCATCCAGTTTAAAGTAACATATAACTCGTAATCCACGATTCAAAGACGATCTTATTGATGCGATTCCTCGAAGCTAAACTTATCGAAGTTGTAGAGGCATTAGATACTAACTGTCGACCCTAATTCCGACCTCAACGTCATATCCCAAACTAAGCTCTCTCCTCAACTAATCTCCCCTATATTAGTAACTGAAATATGTGGGTTTCATACCAGGGGACGAGGGGGCAAGTCGTCCGCACTCCGTAATTTTTTTTCCTTTTAAATGGAAGACGGAAAGACCTTCTTAGCATCGATAAATAACGGAATAAAACCATCGAAGTAAGAATATAAAATATAAAAATTAGTCGATGTTTCACAAAAAATTGAACATAAAATAATGAAATTAGAAAAAAAAATAGATATTAAAAACTAAATATCGTGAAAAAATAACGGCTCATCTCAGTTATTGTAGTGTAAAACACAACACGTGAATTTAGGGTACTTCTACCTGATAAATGGGTTATATTGAATAAGGTTGAATTAAAAGATTTAGAAGGATTTAAAATAGTTTATCATGGTTAAAAATGAAGATAGTCATCATGATTCAGAAATTGTTGAATGAATATAAAAAAATCAGTAAATAAGATGAAATAGAATATTCCCACATTCGTGTTCTTACTGTTTTATTTAATCGCTCAACAACTGCTGCTTTTTATCCGAGTTTCATCTCTGATATTTTCACTATTTAATTTACTTATGTTTTCCTTTTTTGCTTTTCTAAACTCTTTAGATTTAATTTATAATTGCCGAGACCATTCGATTTGTTTCTCTGTTCTCGGTTTTTCCCTCACAGATTTCTTTCACTTCTACTTCGATCATCTATTAAAGCAAAATTTTTACTTTCAACGTTTGTAAACTCCCGTTGATAATAATGTCATAAATCCACCTAATCGAAATTATAAATATCCAATCCATTTATTTAATTCAGTCATTGCTTTATGATAATTTTTTAAATCGGAATATAATCCATTTTTATCATCAATTGGGAGCAAGTAATTGCATAATTTAGAATAACCTGTTACTACATTTTCTGATATCGCGTCATTAATTCTCGCAATTCTCGCAGTTTCATAAATCTAGAGTAATTTAATAATTTGGTCTGGTTTCATTTTATCTAATTCATTATGAGTTAAGTTATTACCAATGAAATCTTTACGTTTCCTGGATGCTATTAATATTTCTCATTGATGTTTACATTAAAGATGATATTCAATTATTGTGGTGATATCATTTAAAGCTCCATTATTTGGAGTTAATTTTGTTTCTGTTTTTTCCCAAATCATCCAAAGTTTTTTGATTTTAGTTGTGATAAGATGGTTGCATTTTTACAACTAAAATCCAACTCGAACGTAAATAGTTATACACTAGATTTAACAAGCTAGTTGAATTGTTAATTCTTATATTTATTTCTTGTTGAATTTTAATTGATTTTTTTGCGGTTTTCCAAATCAACTCTCTAGGGGGGGGGGGGGGCGCTGAGATCAATTGTATTAAACACGTCAGCAATTCGTAACCAAGATGATTGCTATATTTTTTAGATTTCATATTTTTGTAGGCCTACAGCCCCAATTTATTCTTCTTTAAACTTATAAAATTATGCTCATAACTCGCACTTTATAAGTCGTATTTTCACGTAAGTCGTATCTATTTCAGAAGTCCAAATCTGCTCAGGGGCCGTGAACTTAAAAGCTGTCCTGCCAAATGACTATTTGGAGAAAGTTTAATTGACTAGACATACTTATTATGGTATCTTGACTTGAGGCCTTATGGATGGTCCATGCATGTATCATGGACCAGTGCGATATGCTGGGATTGTTAAGATGAAATGCATTCAGCCGTTTGTTTATTTTTAGGAAAAATATGAGCGTATTGGAGCCGAGTTTGCCCTGGCAGCCTATGTAAACGCAAGCGAGTTTGACTGGAAAAATTTTACTAACTCAACTCTGAAAAGAATGTTTCATTTCGTTACGAACATTGGTTTTGCGGCATTAAATGAAAATACAAAGATAAAAAAGGTGAGTGTATTACAAAGAACTACGTATTTTTGAATTAAAAAGATTCTTTGTCTACGTAGATCCCACGTTTCAGTGAAACTGGTACGAAGGTTGCGGCCTATATCGATCCATCATCCTAATCCATCAACTTTCACATTCCAGTATACTGAAATTGTTACAAACATGGAGACAATTTATGCAACTGGAAAAGTGTGCAAGTCTAAGAATCAGTGCTTGGAATTAGAACCAGGTTAGGATTAACCCATCTAAACCGGTCCCTACGTGTAACATCTTTTAAATACTAAGATACAAATATACTTAATATTTGTGTAGATTTAACGCGAACAATGGCTGAATCTAGAGATTATAATGAATTGTTGTGGGCATGGAAAAGCTGGAGAGATGCAGTTGGGCCCAAATTACGTAATATTTACAGCGAATTTGTTGAACTGAGTAATGAAGCGTCTAAAAGCCTCGGTAAGTAGGTCACATTCAAAACATTGATTTTTCAGTTAGAATTGATGTCATGAATAATTTACGTTCGTTTTCATATCAATCCACCGTCGGCGCCAAAATAGATACAAATGATACATGATCTGTTAAACATGTACATTCTACATTCAGGTGTTTTAACCGCCCTGGTCAAAGTCAGCCCGCCGCTCTGACCTTTCTGTCATATTAAGCACATCACAATACACGATATAGTCATACATTTCTTAAAATCAACGACAGAACTTTCGCGTTTCATGCACCGTTTATGTAATAGAATTACTGAACCAATATCTGGTCTATCATTAGGGCCGTGGGTTTGCAACTATAATGAATGTTTTGGATGTTTATGTAAACGGAAAAAATGGGCAGGTGTACTCCAATGTGAACGGGCTTTTTAAGGAAAAAAAAAATATATATATAAATAATGGTTGCAAATATGCCATATTTAAAAATAAATCGATAACAATTTAATCTTTTCTATAATGCATTTATATGAAAATTCTATACGAACGAAAAAGTGACTATTCTGTCGCTATCCGAAAATTTTTTCAACTATTCTACTATGCTAAAGGAGAGCAGAATAGCCGGGTAGAACAGTAGAATGGGAAAATACTAAACTACAGTAGACCCCGCATAACTCGGATCCACATAGCTCGGAATATCGGTTAGCTCGGGCAGAAGTTGTAAAAACTAAATGAAAAAATAATTCATTCTCAAATAAATCGTCTAGCTTGGAATTCTATACCTCGGAAAATTTTTTAAAAGAATACGACGAAAATATCGCATACGTCGGAAATTCCGAACAACCTCTAAACCCGATTCCATATTTCCCCGCCATTGAGAATACACCTTCGCTGATGTAACGGCCCAGCGGACACCAGCCAATCAGATGCGTGGTAATATAATGAATCTGCCTGTGAAAAACATCGCATCCGATAGATATAATATATGGACTGGTTGCGTGTTTATGAAGTACAACAGGAACGCAGGCAGAGAAATGTTTGGGGTGAAGAGTTGGCGGGAGGACGCTGTCTAACAGCGATTATTTCACTTGACTTCACTTTTGGTGTTTGGAGTTTCTCTGGGATTTCTGAGAAAACTGGCAGGAACTCTTTTGGGAAAACGACGCTATTTTCATATCATCACGAAAAACTCCTTCCTCCAGAGATTTATTCATTATTAGAATTAGTGGTTTGAGAATATTTTGTTTAACCTTCTTTAACTATAATATCATTGACTCTATTTGATTTTGGAATCTCATTCGCAAATCTTTCCGAATCCATTTGAAATCATCGTTGGATCTGATGTCACGTTGCCATTAATTCAAAAGCTATTACTAATGACTGAAGTTTACCCAGCTTTTCTCAATAGCGGTTTTTCATGAATTGCTTGAGTTTTTATTGAATGAGTTTTTGTAGTGTCATTCTTCTTAATTTATTTGAATAGTAACCAAGATTTGTCGTCTTTTGAGATTATTTCTATGTAGGACATATTCCTTATATTTCTGGTCATTTTCGTTTAGACTAATATATACAACTTTTATAAATTTTATCACATTTCCGAGACGATCTTGAAATGGATGGCGTCATCCATTCTTCCCTGATGTGATTTCCAATATGACTTTCCATACACGCGCTACATCATCCTAGGTACTTGCCTGTGGTCTTTAGGAATTGTATATATAGGGGTTCAGATCAAAGTTCGAAAAGTCGAGCTCATAAAAAATGAAAAATAAGTTCTCGCACGCTCGAATTTATTTTTCATTTTTACTCACTCAACCTTTCAACCTTTAATCTGAACCCCTATATATACAATAAGATAAAATCCAACTATTTACAGATTAAAAGAATTTAAAACCCAGAATTTATTTATTAAATCTAAAATATATAAAAGACACGACGTTTCGACTTCACCCTAGAGATCATCGTCAGGAGAAAAGCCATTATTTAAATTGGTACTAATATCTGAGTGACGAGTAATTAGGGCAGACTCAACTATGTGGCGTTTAGTGTAATTGCTGGAAGTATAAATAATTTCGGCTTTATCAAAATTAAAACGATGACCAGTGTTCCAAACGTGATTGGCTACGCCACTAGCAGGTTTTTGATTTATTATATCATTTTTGTGTTCCGAAATTCGAGTTTTTAAATCACGACCAGTTTCTCCAAAGTAAATTTTATCACAGCCAAAACAAGGAATTTTGTTAACTCCGCAGTCCAAAGGTTTAGATTGATTGTTTTTAACCAAAGTCTTACTAATTTTGTTTTCATACGTGAAAATGATTTGTTTATCCAATAAAGGGAGAGAGTGACGAAACTTTTTCAAAACAGGTACATACGGAACTACAATGAACTCTGAAATGTGTTTTTTATTTTCTGGAGGTTTAGAATTGAAGAAAGTACGTTTAGCCTTAGAAATAGCGATTTTCAAAATGTGATCAGGGTAAGCCAATTTTCTAAGAGAGTTGGATATATGGTCAAATTCAGCCGAAAGGAAGGTTTCATCGCAGATCCGTAGTGCACGGAGAAAGAGGCGTTGAGCGAGACCGATTATGATTGATTTGGCAGTAAACGAAAAGAAGTGTTATGTATATTACTATTATAAGAATGTATATTACTTCATGCCTTGCCAAACACTAATTATTTACTCACTCACCAATTTACTCAATTAACCTGTTCTCCTCTGTATATATACCCCTGTTTTTAGTCTATTTCTCACACCTGACGATGATCTCTAGGGTGAAGTCGAAACGTCGTGTCTATTGTATATTTTAGATTTAATAAATAAATTCCGGTTTTTAAATTCTTTTAATCTGTAAATAGTGGGATTTTATCTTATAATCCGTTCACCACGTTTGAGTGTGGTAATCATTCTACCCTATATATACAATTACTCTAATAATTCCATATATTAAAAGTGCGAGTAAAATGTTAGCATAATAATCTAGATAAATATAGATTTCGAATGATTAAAAAATCAATTTTAAACATAAAAAGTGTGAGTAAAGTGCAAACATAAAAAGTGTGATAAAAAATAACGAGTTATTAACGAGTTGTTAGAATTAAAATCAATTTTTAACATAAAAAGTGTGAATAAAGTGTGACTAAAATAATTTAGATTAATAAGCCCAAATATAGAGAAATAATTATATATATCAATTAAAAAACTAACGAGTAATTAACGAGTAAATTGATCAAATTTAACTCAAATTTAATTTTAATTAACGAGTTGATGAAAATATCAATTTTAATAAAAAAAATTCTAATAAATGAATGAACAGATACTACAATTCAAAGATATCGATTTAAATGAATTAGAAAAATATTTTACAATTAGAAATTTTATTCCTATTAAAGATTTGATTAAAACTGCACGTTTTCGTTTTCAAGTGAATAATATTACTGAATTAATGTTTAAGAATCATTATCTAATGATAGAGTTATCGAATGAAAAAGATAAAATCTTATTCAATACAATAATTCCAAAATTCACAACATTTGATGGAATAGTTAAACATTTAATGATTACAGATGCAATACGATCACTATTTAATAATGAAAATTCACATAAAACATTATTTTTACACTTACGTTACTGTCCATTCAGAGAATGCAATGTAATGTTTTTCAGATTACAAGAAAAAACATTTATCCCTGACATTCCAAATGAAAAATCATTCAAAGATGTTGGAATTCAATGTAATTTAGACAATAAAATCGAAACACCTAAATATGAACCTAATGAAAAAGCGTTATGTAATTGTGGAAAATATTATACTCGAAGCAATAAATCGCATCATCTTAAATCAAAATATAATAACTCAAAAATTATAATTCAACTCTAAATAGATATATTTCATCTCAAATATATTAAACTAAAACATAATAATAAATTGATAAAATAAAATCATATGTTTTAAATATATAAAAGTTAAATATTTTAAAAATGATTAATAAGATATTAAAATGAAATCATAAAATTGTATGTTTTAAAAATATAAAAGTCTAATATTCTATAAGTGATTAATAAAACATTAAGATTAAATATAAAATTATGTATTTCAAATATATTAAAGTTAAATATTTTAAAAATAATTAATGAAAAATTAAAATGAAATCATAAAATTGTATGTTTTAAATGTATAAAAATTCAATATTTTAGAAATGATTAATAAAATATCAAAACTAAATCTTAAATATTAGATTATATGTTTCAAATATATAAAAGTTAAATATTAGAATAATAATTAATAAAATATTAAAATGAAATCATAAAATTGTACGTTATCCTTCACGTCATGACATTATCCTTCACGTTATGAGTTTATCCTTCACGTTACTACATTATACTTCACGTTATGGGTTTATCCTTCACGTGATGACTTTAGCGTCTGTTTGGCGGGGATGGCCGCCCATAGAGCAACGCAGAAAACTATCTTACTATTACTAGTAAAATGATTTATCGTCATTAATTCTTTTGGACTTTCGCGTCAGCGATCCGTTTTTAGAGCCCGATTATGTTTATCTAGTTTGCGGCACAGTGATGAGAGCGCGCGTCGATAACATTACAGTCCCGTAGGCAATATCGCCTTATATACGCGGCGATCACCGTGTATGTATCAGTAATAGATAATGCGCGTTACGGAGCGGGTCGCGCGTAGGCTACAATCCACACGCTCGTTTTATCAAAAATGTCTTGAATTAGCAGAAGAAATATTATTCACGATAACTTTTACTATAAAAAATTCTTTTTGTGAAACCGTTAAAACCTTAAAGTCGGTAACTTAATTGCGTCCTCATTTATTTATTTAATTGCGTATTTCATTTCTCTTGCCGTCGGCCGCGTGTCCGTTGTCATGGCTTCGGTCATGTTGGCTGGGGTTGGTTTAGTGTATTTACCAATTAGTTTGCCACTCCGTTTTAGTCACTAGTTTAGGGCTTTGTGTTTAAAATAGCTCCATCTTGTAATATTGACCCTATTAAGCTAAAATCGCTTCTCAGGGCAGGTCGATTTCTGCAGAAGTTAAATCCGCTTCTCAGAGCATTTGTTTATATCTCAAGGCAGGTCGATTGTGGTAATGCGTCTATTAAATTCCTCCTGAAAGCTGATTAGATTCGATTCAATGTCTATAGTCTCAGCATCAACTATTAACTACCATGTCGTCACTAGATAAACGATAACCGGTACACGGATTAAAAATGGGCCAGCTGTACTCCGGTTACTGAAAGTGAAGTAAAAGATTATAAATCTGGCTTCTAAAAATATGAAAATCAACACTGACAAAAGAAAGAAACAATCAATTTTGTAATTGAAAAATATCAAATCTCATGAAGACATGCTTTTTTATGTACTCTAAAAAAGTCACTATGTGACCGAATCAGCATATGTATTCAATAAGCCGAATATTTTGTTTGTATGGTATGTAAAACATTAGTATAATTTGCACATATAGAAAAAGAAGAAAACTATGGCTTCAAATAACAAGGGTTTAATAAAAAAAAGTAAATGCAATTCTTCTCTACAACATATATACAATATATATATTTGTTATTTTGGTTCCTCTGCTGATGGAAAATTTTGCAATTTTTCTTATCAGCTATACAAGTCTGTCCAATTAAAAGGTATATTCAGTAGTAATTCATGGAATTTCATTACATCGAAACAAAGCAAATAATTATTCTTGATTTACGAGTTTGTGTTATATTTAAGGTTTCGAAGACACTGGAGATGAATGGAGACAATCTTACGAATCAAAAACATTTGAAACTGACATTGGAAATTTATTCAGGCAACTTCAACCTTTTTATAAAAATCTACATGCTTACGTTCGGTATAGACTCACAAAAAAATACGGTGAGGAGAGTTTTCCACAAACTGGTCAGATTCCCGCACATCTTTTAGGTATGTATGATTTTCCAATTTGCTAACTTCTCCAGCCGTTCTGGTATTTCTAGCCAAAACTAACTTCCTTGCAACGGCGAATGCCTTCGTGTTTCGCTAGTCGTTCCTATTAGGAGGATTTGATCACGCTTTGATGGATTGTCTCGCTTAATCGACCTCACTTTAATCGTCAGCGTGTAATTCGTCATTCTGGCTTAATATTAACTTTTCTTCGAGAGCGGATTAAAGCTTCGTTATTTCATTAACATTTCTGTGGTTAGTTCGACATTTTGCTTTAATCAACACTATTTCGCCGGTCCGTTATGATTAGTACTCCTCGTATGTAATATATCACCGGTTAAAGCGTCGCAGCACAAATGAATACAAAATTACAAGCATACAGTGTGAGGCCATTGCCTTGACCTACTAGAACATGATGGAGTCAGGGGTACTGCGCTTGATTTGTTCTCATCATATCACTCAAATCGGCAGCATTATGCTTAATTCAATTCTACATTATCCTCGATACTATTCCTTAACGTAGGCGTATCCAAAGGCTCTTTACTAGTTCCCTTCTATTTTTGCTCTACATGAATCTACTAATCTACCAAATGCTTAGAATACATACCGTTCGCAGGCGCCACAAATTTCCTAGCTTCACACTCTAACCTGAATTTACTTGTTCAAAATATCAACGAATGAATGTCTTACAATCTTTAATGACTTACTTCTTGCAAATAAATTGACACCTAACCTTGATAACCAAAACATATGATATTCCATCACCATCAAGTTACACCTTACCTTCACTTACCATCTCCGAATAATGCTGGGAGAAAATTGACTAGAAAAAGATACACACAAACCGGCTTTCTTGGACTGACGATACACGATGATCTTAACTGGAATCCACACATCAACAAAATTCATAAAAAGATCTCCCAAATCACAGGTTTCCTAGATAAGACAACTTTTCTTGACACAAAACATCTTACTCTTTACTACACACTTATATGACCCACTTTGCAGGGTGCTGCTAAAGTACTAAAACGACGAAATTACGAAGCGAAATTACGAAATGTTAATTCTTTTGCGAGAAGTGCTAAATTACGAAACAAAATGGTCATATTTCAAATACGACCATACTATAGCTAAAGCTCGCTATAACGCCAAGGGACTGTCACAATTTTTGGAGCACATGTAAATGATCTTAAAAGTTTAAAGGAATCTATATTCTTAAACTGAAATATTTTTACCTTATTGACATTTTGAGACCCACGATGTATATACATCGAAATCTGAAGTGTGTGGTCGTTATTTCATTTCCTAATTCATCGTGGATGATACGCTTTAAGGAACCAGAAAGTCACCTGATCAGCGCAAATTCAAAGTGAGGGTTTCCAGGAAACCAAACATGAAGCCTAAAAAATGAATACCTTGTTTCTCCGCAGCGGGCGGGTCATGAAATCTTTGGATTTGACAAGTTAAGATTGTTAAAGCTGCCGGGTCTGTTATTGTATGTCCGATCATGATTAGGCGGCCGGGTCAACATCTAAGCTCAGCAGAGTGGAGAAACAAGGTATCATTGTCTAGCCTTAACACGGCAGGATATGTTTTAATGCAAACTTCGTTCTCTAACCCGTAATTTATTAATCGGTCCCCTCGAGTTGTATAATATACAACTCGAGGGGCGTTATGAGCATGCGCAGATCATTCTTCCCGCGGGGATTCGAACATGATGACATCGCTAAACTCAGCCACGGCGCGGAAACCTGCCACACTAGACTGGGTGCGCATGTTTAAGCCAGCTCCACGAGTCCGGTTTATTTATCGAAAAAATTACAATTTCGCACGTTCATTTCATACTTTAGTAGGAGACGCGAGAATGGTCCTTTCGTTTCGTAGAGCATTTCGTTACGTATTTTGTTTCGTACTTAAGCATTTCGTAATTTCGTTTCATATTTTGTAATTTCGTTGCGTATTTCTTAATTTCGTTTAATATTTCGTCGTTTAGTACTTAAGAAGTACCCGACTTTAATACATATAGCCTACTCGCGTGGGATCATCACATCGTCACAATTCAAAATGTCGTAATATTCAACTTTATCGAGTACTCGTTATCTTCAAAACATTGCCAAGTCTAAATACTTGTTCCTGCACAGCTTCCATTCTATCAATCATGTGGCAAGACTCCGTAGTCTCACTTCAAATGAATAATCATACAATGAAACACAAAATAAAATCATATCTTATTTCCTTCTACACAGATAATCACATTTCAAACAATCCAACCTGTTTTAACTGCACATGATACACAAAAAAATATCCTATCTTTTAATTCATTGTCCCTCTGCTTGGCGCTCGCTTCAGCGGCGCTTCTATATGCTTTGCTTGGCCCTCATAGAAATGTAAATTGTTACCTAATCATCTCTTCTAGCATCTTGATATATATTCAATATTTAAATATCAAACTGTTCTTAAATCAATTGTATACATCATCATGTTGCACATGTTTTATTTCTGGAATAAATAAACTTGAACGTTAACCTGAAATGGGATCAAATCGATGATGGGAACCTTTGTTATGCATCGAAATAACGGTAAATAAGCTAAATTACTACGGGGTAACGTGTATGGGCGGCCATTCCCGCCAAAAATCAGCGTTTCGTCTATTTTTCTGTACTTCGACAAAATGTCATAGTACACCGCCAAAATGTGTTAGCGTAACGTCAAATTGTGTAATGCGGCTAAATAACACAGGAGGGCGACACTGTACGGACAGTATTTTGCGGTATATCTTCTCGCATTGCGATCATCTCAAGGTCGTTTCATTGAAATAATTTTGCGAGTATCAAATCGACAAATCGTATCATATTCCCCAAACCCAATAAAATGATTTTATTGTTACTTTAGTTTGTTAATACTATAATATATAGTAATAATGTACGGTAAAATAGCGGAAGTAAATACTTTGCCGTAAACCCATGGAAGCCCTGAGACGACATCTTGAGTTCATGAGTTCCGAGTTCATAACTTCCTGAGTTCTCAAGTTCATGAGTTCGTCTAATGAAAAAAGCCTGCGATACCGAAACGTCGAATGTAAACACGATGCTCTATCAAAGACCCGGGTCTCAGGCTCAGACGACACTGAATAACCAGCGATTAATGGTATGTTGAAGGGCGCCTCCGTTCCTCCTCTGGTAGGTAGCTCGGATTTTCTGTGCGCGGGCTAGAGAGAAGGGTGACTCCGATTAACCGGTGACTCTCGATGAATCTGCTCAGGTTTTAATGATGAAAAAGATAACAAACGCTCGTTATGAGAAATTTTTAAACATCTATTTATTTTCTATAAACCATTAAGAAAGCTGATGTCTGATGATAGACTGGTTGCCGGTCGACTTCATATGACTGCCAGTGCAGAATTGGGCACAGTCAACCAGTCTTGGTTGATGCTGGACATCATTTTTTTAGTTAATTCATGACGTAATCGGATTTAACATCCTTATAATAGGATTCTATCGCATAATTTCATAGTGTTGTACATGCCCAAATAAACTCGAAATATCTTCACCAAGAATCTTAGTGTCTGATGTACCACAGTTGTACCACAGTTGGTTACACTAGGATCGTAGAGCGACGGACATCACTGGTGGAGACAACCACTGCCAGTGCTGGGTGAAGAAATATCATAAACTCTGGAAGTTATGAACTTGGGAACTCATGAACCCAAGGTGTCGTCTCAGGGCTTCCATATATGGCCTCCATACCTGAGACGACATCTTGAGTTTATGAGTTCCGAGTTAACTAATAAAGTAATAATAAATTCATTTTATTGGGTTTAGGGAATATGATACGATTTGTCGATTTGATACTCGCAAAATTATTTCAATGAGACGACCTTGAGATGATCGCAAAGCGAGAAAAATACCGCAAAATACTGTCCGTACAGTGTCGCCCCCCTGTGTTATTTAGCCGCATTACACAATTTGACGTTACGCTTACACATTTTGGCGGTGTACTATGACATTTTGTCAAAGTACAGACAAATAGACGAAACGCTGATTTTTGGCGGGAATGGCCGCCCATAAACGTGCTTTTATCTTCATAGATTGCGCATTAGTGAATCACTGGTACCAACATGGACGGCGCACTGCCGCTGGAATCCACATAAATTAACTAAAACAAAGAGAGTCCACTCGCTCTAGTCTAACCTCACCCTACAGCTAGCTGAAAGTCCATTAAAATTGTTAGTATACTGAAAAAAGATTCAATTATGATATAATTGTTTGTTGAGAAATTTTATTATGATATATCAGTATGTATATTACTAAACCGTTCACAACCACGGTGGCTCGAGGCAAGTCCCAATTTAATGTCTATGACATTGATGATGCCTTTCATATGGTGGCTGATTCGGGCCATGTAATAAAAAAATCACAAACGTTACAAATTTTTTTTTGCGGACGCTTAAAAGTCGTTTTATTGCGCGATAAAACGAAAATTACCACGTTAAAACGAGAAATTACAGCGATAAAACAAAAAAAAGTCGTTTTATCGCGCGATAAAACGAACTTTTTCGTTTTATTGCCACGTTAAAACGAAAAATAGCGCGATAAAACGAAAATTTCCGCGATAATACAAGAAAAAGTCGTTTTATTGCCCAATAAAACGAGAAAAAGTCGTTTTATCGCGCGATAAAATGAACTTTTTCGTTTTATTGCCTCGTTAAAACGAAATAATTCTTTTTAGTACGTTTTTTCTTCAACAAAAAGTTGAGTACGTCCTCATTGTGGTAACTGATGTGGAACGCTACACTCGACGCTTGCTGGGAATGTATGCACCATAGTAAGTAAAGCATACCATATAAGCCTACGGCTGTGCCACATTTGGGGTGTTACGTCGGGTGGGGGGGGGGGGAGGGTCGGCCGGGACTAGTAACTGACCCACTTTTGAAATTTAAGTCCCGCTTATCTTACGAGGTCACACTTCTACTTTCATCGGGTAAAGTGCAATGTGGCTCTTTCGCTGCAAATAGCCCATACATATATTATTGATCTGGTTTAGTGTCACAGAACTGCATTAGCCTTGATGTAAGCTTGCAAATATAACCTTTCTTTCTAGAATATGTTGGATGAAATCCTGGAAGAATTAGGTATGGGTTCCCTCATACCTATTTTTCGTGAAAACAAGGTACGATATAGGCCATCTAAGTTGCACCCGCTGGGGCAGTACATATGGATTCCCTTTTGATTCCGAAGAAAGGGAAGTTGAGCGTGTGAGTGGAGTGCTTCAATACGCAGGTGTCCTCTAAATCCGAGGGTCTTCAAAATACGGGTGATGCCAATTTACTTGCTACACCAGGTGGTCCAGTTCCACAGTTCCGGGTTAAGATTTGACTCAGAGTTAACTCATTGAAAATGAACAACTGTGGAACTGGGCCCAGGATCCAGTTCCACAGTTGTGAGTCACAAGAGTAAAATTTGAGTTAAAATCAGTGCATTTTCATTGTTTTTATTCGGAATCACATCTAAACTCATCTGTGAAACTGGATCCACGTAAATGAGGTACATCTCTATTTAAGACAATATAATGCCTTTTTCTTAATTTGGCACATCCGTGGGCGACAATTCCCTGCATGACCTAATTTTTTTTTCACTTCGTATAAAGCCAAAGATATTTTCGCGCCGCGAAGTCATGCGCCAGAATGTCAGTAGATTGCCAAAAAGTCTCGTATTATCATTTTTCATTTCTAATCAAACTTTTTTTATGACCCTTTTGAATGAGACTTTTTGGCAATCATCCAATACAGTGTAAAATATATACAAAAACTATATCCATAAAAGATGCTTTAGTTCCATCTGTGCTGGTCCTTTTGAGATACCGGTATTAGGCTACCTACTACCAGAACTGACTGAGCTAGGCCACCAGTCTGCCAAAATAAGTTGAAATAGACTGATTACTTGTGATTTCAAGAGATTTCTAAATTTCTACTTTTTCAGATTGAATTGAACGATATCCCTCTCTTGACTGATGCAGATTTTTCGCGGTTAGGTGTAACGGCAGTGGGAGACCGCCTGAGACTTCGACATAAGTGTCGAAGTACGGAACATGGTAATTATTATGAAAATATAGGACTGTGGCCTTTTTGGAGCGTGATCCATCCATGCACCTTTAAATGTTAAGTGAATTTTGTATGGCTTATTTGAATAAACGCCGGTATTTGTATCTTTTGCCTGTACATATGACAATTTTTTTTCATAGAATGGGATAGCACAAATAGCAGTATTAATGGCAGCGCAGGCATACTCAATAGATTAAGGACTTCGCTCAAAAAGAATTCAAAAGCTACATCCAAGCTCAACAAGAAAGGAAGTACCGGTCCTGAATCGAAACTAGAGAATAAAAACGCATTTAAGAATTCTCGTCGCATTAAAGTTGGTTGGAAGCACTACAATTGTTCCAAGAAATGCTTTGAACTTGTGCCCCAGTCGAAAGGTGGCGGGTCACATCCCATCGATGTTGATAAGTGTTTGACAAAAACGGAGCTACATAGAATTTGTTGCAAACTATTTCTTCCATCTGGTAAATCAATAGCTAAGCAGTTGCGTCTCAAAGACTTAGATATTTTCTTGGCAAATTTCACTGGTATGGAATTGCCTGATACGCTTTCATCAGGAGAGCAGTTTACAGTGAATGGTTACATCAGTCAGCATTGTTCTTTAACACAAGTGCCTAGAATATACTTGCACACAAAGGTAAGTTGCATTTTCCGGCCCAATTTGGACATTTTGTACTTTGTCCTATAAGCTAAAATTTTGTTTTTCTTGGAATATTCAGAATATAGATTCGGATGATATGGACGATTCAACCCAACTGTGAAGTCAATGTATATGTTATATGTAAAGTTATTTGTTTGTATAAAGTGTAACGGTAGTTGGTCGTTCTTTTGTTCGTTCTCTTGTCAGTATTCCAGTATTCTGTAGTATTGTGCTGTATTGTTGTTGTTGTCTGGTATTGTTATTTTCCCGCCTCAAAGTTTATTGGCATATCCGTTTCCGGGTTACTCCCGCATTTTGTGTAATATTTTTGGCACTTGGTCGTTGGAGCTCCTCGGAGTATCAGTGCTGGTCTGTGTGCTTGCTATATTGGAATCTCCCTCAGTCGTCATGTAAGTTTTGTGCAAATTTATATAGATTGATTATTGTAACTGTTTAGAACATTTCCTACCCTTATAATATTTGTTTTTGTAGAAACGTGTTATATTCGTCGTTTGTTTTTGTCGTCGTAATTTGAAAATAAACGCATCAATGAGAAGTATCTACTGACTTCGTTTGTCATTTGCAACACTGTTTATGACGTGGGAGATGGCATCACTTGACGAGAAGGTTAAATCGAGAGCGGGTTTCAAGGCCAACGTCACAAAAAGAAGCAACATCCTTCGGAAGGCGTTAAAAGAAGGGCTACCGTATGATGATGTAAAGAAATTAATCGACGACGTTACACAATCGTGGGAAAAGTTCGAAAACGCGCACGACGCCGTTCATTGTCTGTATATCGAAGATGATGACATTGAAAATTCATATATGTATTTCGATCGGGAAGAGAAAAAGTATCGCGAGTTGCTAGAAAAGGCAACCAAAGTTCAAAGTCCTGTGGTTTCGGATTCCGTAGCTGCGTCAACAGGCAATAGTGATAGTGATCTTGCTGCGATGGTAAAAAGTCTAAAACGAATGGCTTTACCACAACAGGAAGTGCCAATTTTCGGCGGTGATCCGATTGAATATTGCTATTTCGTAAAAGCTTTTGAAAATATAATCGAAAGTAAAACCGATTGCAGTAGCCAAAGGCTGTATTATCTAATGCAATATACGCGCGGTGAGGTGAAAGAGTTAGTGCGAAGCTGCATGGAGCAACCACCAGACATCTGGTACTCAGAGGCGAAGCGTTTGTTGAAAGAACACTACGGTAACAATTATATAATTGCATCAGTACTTGTTGATAATTTAATTGAAGGCCCGGTGATAAAATCAGAAGATGGTCAAGCTCTCCATAATTACTCTATGAAACTTATAAGTTGTAAGAATACTTTGGGTGAAATAGGCTACTTAAGTAAGGTTGAAAACCCAGATAATCTGCGCCGAATTATAGCTAGACTCCCTTATGATTTGCGTAAAAAATGGCATGTCAAAGCAGATTATATCACTACGTTTAATGATCGCGAAATTCGACTTGACGATATTTCTAATTTTGTTCAATCGGATGCTAGAGTGTTAAATCATCCGGTTTTCGGTAAGCTTTCCGATGGTTATAAAATATCCGATTTAAGTGGTCAAAGCTCTTTATCCAAAGGCGATTATCGAAAACCTAATAATCCAGTCGGTCAGTTGGGCCAGCGTAATTTTGCTATCAGCTCGTATAATCAATGTATGAATCGTAATCAAAATCAACGAGTTAATCTCGATACTGTTAGAACACCCAGTTCTACGGTTTGTCAATTGTGTTCAGTTAGTAATCATTGTTTGTAAAAACTGCTACAAATTCAGAGGGTACTCATATGACCAGAGGGTTAAGGTATTGAAGCAGAAGCGGTTATGTTTTTTATGTTTAGGTCAAAACCATATCGAGCAGCAATGTCAAAGTAGGGAATTCTGCGAAGTATGTCACAGTCGACACAACACGCTATTGCACAGATACACTTTGTCGCCAAACGTTGTCAATAGTAGTTCTGTACCTTGTATGAATCGGCTTACGGAGGAATGATTCACCACGTTAATCGTAATTCACCACAGCCATCGACGGCAACTGGCAATGTGACAGATAATGGGCAAAGTTTATCTGCAACCAACCAGTGCGTTAAACAAAATATTACACGTCGCATAGGTTTGCCAATAGTGCCAGTGAAAATCAAGGGTTGTGGTGGATTCGAATTTATTACATACGCCTTGTTAGATACCGGCAGCACCTCTACATTCTGCAAAGAAAATCTGATAAAAGATTTAGGATTTATTTACAGTGACTTGCGTCAAACTAACCTATCGTTATCAACTTCGACAGAGGCTGACAATCTGACTCAATCTTACGTAACTGACTTGAAAGTATCGGACTTAGATGGAACATGAAATACGGAATTGACAAATGTATTTTCGAGACCTTCTTTGCCTATGTCTGAGAAAGACATTCCCAGACAGTCCGATTTAAACGGATACTCGTATTTAAGCGGTGTTGTTTTAGCTGACGTCAATGCTTACGTTGGGCTAATCGTAGGTAATGACAATCATCACGTGTTGGAGCCCTTAGAGGTCATAAGTAGCACCAACGGAGGGCCCCACGCTGTCAAAACTATATTTGGGTGGGCTGTCAATGGTCCTCTTGGTGGGAGTACATGTGTAACCAACAAAATGGCCTTTAGCATAAAAAGAAACGAAGATAGACGCGACAGCGAACTGACGAGACAATTTCAGCTATATTGCGACTTAAAATTCAATGATCGAATTTCGGATGATACTAAATGCATGTCTCAAGAAGACAAACGGGCTTTAGAGATTATGGAATCATCCGTCACTCTAACATCGCTTTACATCGTTTGAAAAGTTTGAAAAAACGTTTTCTCAGCGACCCCAAGTTGTTGAAAGAATATGCCGATTTCCTTGATGACATGATAAAATCTGGATTCTGTGAGAAAGTTCCTACAATTGACTTAGATCGAGACGACGGTATGGTCTGGTACCTACCACATCACAATGTATATCACCCTACAAAAAAGAAAATCAGAGTCGTGTTTAATTGTTCATCGAAATATTTGGAATTCTCGTTGAACGATCATCTTCTTCAAGGCCCGGACTTGACGAACTCCCTGCTTGGAGTTTTGACAAGATTCAGGCAAGAAAGAATAGCCTTTATTGCGGATATTGAAGGAATGTTCCACCAAGTCCGATTGACGCCGTCGTTGTGCGATGCCTTACGGTTTTTATGGTGGACGAATCGTAATTTAGACGCTAATCCAGATGAATACAAAATGCGCGTGCATCTTTTTGGTGCAACATCTTCGCCTTCTTGCAGCAGTTTTGCTCTTCGAAGGTGCGCATTGGACAACACAGAATTATTCGATGCTACTGTAACTGATACCGTTCTGCGTAATTTTTATGTAGACGATTGTTTGAAATCCGTCGGGACTGTTCACGACGCAGTAAGACTTTTGAGCCAATTGATCGAAATTTTAGCTAAAGGGGGATTTCGGTTAACTCAAATTTCATCGAATTCTCGACAGGTACTTGAAAGCGTGCCAGAGACCGAAAGGGCAAAAACGATAAAAGATTTAGATTTCAATATTGAGCAACTGCCTATGGAGCGTACTCTTGGCGTATTATGGGATATGGAGTCTGACTCTTTACTTATTCGAGTTAAAATCGACGTTCCCAAATGTTTTGAAATCTTTCTCAGTTTGTATCAAAAATATTGCCAATTTCTGGTCCTGGAGTCCTGAAAAATGATAAATTTACAGCGCAAAATCGTACAAACGTGTCAATTGTACTTCTAAACACTTTATTTGCGGACCAGTTTATGAATTGAGCCTGGGCCATAGAGCGCTATATCCGCCTGTGATCTCGACTTTCAATTTATTACGTAAGCTATTCGTGGACAAAATGCGGCCGGCGCATAATAGAAACTTCGCTCTATGTATTCTTTCATTACCGCCGACAAAGAGGACCGATATTTCGCAAATTGGATTCGGGAGGTTTAAACCTCCCAAGGTCAAATCACTAAAATTGTGACCTTCGTGGAGATTATCTAAAAAGCCGATGGTAATCAAATTTAGCAGAACTTTTTACCCAAACGTTCAATGGTTTGAAAATCTTTCAATGGCATTCCTAAGTATTTGATGTAAGTTGAGAAATCATAAGATATTCATAAAACAATGGACTCTAAAACCTTAATCGTTAAAGAGTCCCTGATATAAAAAAAAAAACTTCGCATAACGAAGAAGCAAAAATTCGAATCTGATTCATCTGTTTGGAATTGATTCTTATGAAATGGAAACAAATGCGTGAACACTACTCATTGATTCGTTCATTATTGTACAATATGTTTTATTTGTTGACTGTAAGATGTTGACATTATGTCAATTTCATTCAATTTACTTTGCGGCTTTACAACGGCTATTTCACTGGTTCTGCGTGATGAGATAATTCTGATTAAAGTTATTGTATTAATTTCTATATGTATATACGTAATGATACTCTTTCTGAATAAAAGCTGCACGTTATTGGAATCCCCACCATTGTTCTCTACAATGTACGTTAATCAAACTCACGATAAAACCAGAGCCAAAACCATGGACTCAAAAACGAAGAATCCGTGGTCAAACATGCAATTCTAATTTCCCCGTTAGTTCACTGATGCCGTCAGTTTCTATCGAATGCAAGGATTCTAGCCAATCAGAAAGGCGCATGTACACATCCATTGGCATGTTAGTTATAGTACAAGTTAGACAATAATCAAGGTTCGAGCCAATGTCAGTATCTAGAATATGTTCTTTCATCAAGTACAAATAACTCGGCAGTAGTCAGTTAGTTGAGTTTGTTTGACTTGTTTTGTATTTCATCAATCAATCTATTTCATTTTATTATAAAGTACCATCTAAACGCTTGAATTGCTTATAACACGACCAGGTATGAATTAGAATAGATCGGCTTAATATTTCGAATGCAAATTTGCCGATTAAGCAATCGGAAATTCGAAGTGCTTGAGAATTTTTTCAATACGCACATTACTTCGAATAGCGATAAGTTCATTGACACATGTGACAATTGTTTTGTTACTTTCGATAGCGAGTCGAATAAGCTATGCGACAGCTAACGACAGCACAATCGCAATATCAACAGAAGTTCATTTTATCCTACACGATGAGGCTAAATTCAGTAAAATCGATCGTGTTCTGAAATATATATTTTCCTTGATACATTTTGTTTATTGTAGCGATTCTATGCGGTTTATACATTAACCTACTATACCATATTGACCGTTTTCAAGAACCCAAAAATTACAATTTTCTGGGAATCTGTTTTTTTTTCAAAAACAACCCAAACCCGAAATTGTGTACAGTTAGTACGCAGCGTATATACTGTCGGATTAGAGAATATTGAAAAAAAACTTGGAAAAAGTTCAGTGAAGGAAAATAAGCTCAGCAGTGACAAATTGTCATTTCATCCCCTTCACGTGATTAATTGATGTCCAAATATGTTCTACCGTGAAAACTCTGCATTTAGCGTCAAACGAATTTTTGTATACGTATCTCAGGATGTATGCTCTTCAAAAAGGTAGCCTATTAGGAAAAAACTTACCCGGTAAAATCCTAATTTGTCCTAAACGATATTCCAACTATTATTTTGTTAATTATTCAACTATCATCACTAACTGGGTAAGTTAGTTGAACTTACATAAAGATATTTCATTAGGGACACTTCAATTTCATACCATTCAATATCATAAGGGAACAAAATTCTTTGAAACTTTGTAATTCTTAAGACTAGGTTTTGTTTCCGAAATTTACTAAATGCACCAATTCTAATAATTCACTCATTGAAGCTTCTATACATAAGAAGCGAAAGCTCGTGCGTCGAAATAAATAGGTTAACCTTTAAACTACTACTCGTCTCTTCATTTAAATTCAAATAATATAAGTCTTTATTGATTCTTTTTTGTTGGAATATGCATAACTTTTTCTGGGCAAATTTTTATATTCTGTCGAGTCATGGACTCTAAAACGATTTAGACATTAAAACGTTTTAGAGTCCATGGTCAAGGTATTTTGGCTATAACGAATATAACTAACTCCCTGGGGCAACGATGTGGCTGATGAAATGATCTCTCCCATTGTAATCCCACCATTTAATTACTCATTGTATAACAACTCTCACAATTAAGCCTCGGACTCTTAAACGAATTATGAGTGCATGCTTTAGTATAGGCTCTGATATAGAGCATATTGTCTTGATTTAGAACATGTATGCATAAACTCTAGGCTGCAAAGAAATACGTTTTCAGCGGCTCTAATCGAGTTAAATCTTTCGTGATAGATTAACACAGAGAGGCGGCACCCAATCGCTGCTTATTGATATTAGGCACAAGCCACTGTTAGGTTCATTAGTAAAACTAATATAGAATGAATAAGTGAGGAGGGAAAATGTATAAATTAAGTTTATAAATGAATTTATAAAAATTTGGCATGCATCGGAGTGCACTTAAATTGGATTATTACAAAATAACTCACCTCAAAATTTATGATATTGTTTCATTGATATTTATTACTTTAAAGCAATTCACTTTAAGAACTTTGGTCAACAATAAGTCTGACCTGCAAATCAAATCATCGGGAGACAAAATACTGTTTCAACAATTATATTGTTTATACATTCCTAATCTTAACCATTCGCCATAAACCTACTGGATTTAGGGCCTGGGGCATTTTAGATGGTTGTAGGTAAAAATCCCCTAGGTAAAATCCTCACTTGGCGATTTTTCAAGAACATTTGAAAGCACGATATTTATTCAAACATATTCATCCACAATACAACTGCAATATATCTGAACTGTGCATTGAACTCTTTTGTTGAAATAAATCTTTAAATAAATTCATAGAATAAATGAAATTAATGAACTTTTTATTCATACTATCTTTTAATTCGAACTAAATAACTCTTTTTAACTTGTGGTATATTTCACTGTGCTGTGCGATAAAATATTAGAAATAAAGAACTCTTAATTTGGAATATCTTAACTTCGAGCTTGTAATATATTTTAATTGGCGATGAAATCTTTTTAACTTGCGAGCTGCTTGCGAGCGATGTGAACTGTGCGATAACTTTAAGCTTTATTTAAGTATTAATGAACTGTTAATTTGTCGTATTTCCTAAATTCATTTGTACAATAATAAGTATGCTTATGATATGGATTCGATTTACGTATCAATATTTTCATGTTGACGGGGGCCGGATGATGGCTAATAGCATTAGCCGAAACATTGCTCGTAGAACATTTGATATTTAGCTGAATTCATTGTGGGATTTGTCTCGTTATTCACCATACACGGATATCGTGTATTTCTTCTCATTTTCATGTTGGTTTTGAACAACTTAAATTTTGCGATTCTAATACCTTATTAACTTTAGATGACAGTAATACCTTCAATTTACATGTAAAATATGATTACTGCTGAAAGTGTAATAAGGAATATATATTTACTCCAGTGACAATATTTTGATTCAAAGATTTAATTAAATCATCTAGTCTGAGTCTGTATGGTAAAACTTCTGGCTAACCAAGAGCTAACCGAATACCGGTAGATAGATAGATAGATAGATAGATAGATAGATTTATTGCTCACAAAATTTACAAATTTGCGAAGAGCAAAAGCCAGTTACAAAATACATTATACAAATTACAGACAATGAAAATTGACAGTACATACAATTGGTGGGCATATGTATGCAAAAAGTGCATTATCTGGCATTTATGCACTTAGGTAACAAAGTATCTTAAACATTTCTGTATATATAAAATGAGGTTTTTTAATTTCACGCCAGTTGTACAAAATAACTCTTTAAATTTATGCGATGTAGGGTTGTTTATATAATATTGATTGACATACTTCTTGCGCTGGTCATTGAAAAAAGGACAAATAAATATAAAGTGAAATTCATCACATACAACTCCCATATCGCACTTAGTACACAGCCTGTCTGCTCGGGGTATACGATTATATCTCCCTTTTTCTATTGAGAGGGGGTGGTTGCAACATCGGAATCTACAAAATGATATCCTTAGATGATCAGGTAATTCAGATAAATAGTTTTCAGAGCCCCATTCAGTTTTAAAAATTCTATACGAGTCGGCAATATTAGAAATCTTACATTGGTTATCCCAGTTTTGAACGTATTGGTCCCTCAGTCGCAAAGAAAGGCTGTGTGCTGCGTAATCAGGATTAGGGGGTGTCTGGTCGTGCCACAAGTTCCCAAGACCATTTGTTTCTAAGGTTGTGCGGACAAAGGATATCCAGGGGTTCGAATTGCCATTTTCATGCGATTTGAGTAATATATGATACATGTCAGAGGACAGTTTGTTGCTGTTTAAAAGCTTGGCCCAAAATTTTATTATTCGACATTTAACCGTTAATTCCAACGGATATCGGCCTAGTTCGCCATATACAAACATGTATGGGGTAGACTTTTTCAGTTTGAGAATGTATTTAAAAAATTTCAATTGTATTTTCTCCAAAATTGATATGTTCTCTATCCCCCAAATCTCACATCCAAATGTAAGTATCGATAGAACCATGCTGTCATAAAGTTTTAATGCTATGTCAATTGCAAGAGAATGTTCTTGAACTTTGTTCAGTACGTAAAAGGTATACAGAAGGTGGTCGCTTGAAAATTAGTTAATTTACGCAACAGGAATCTATCTTGATTTCAAGGGCACTTCAATTAATCGTTTCAATAGTGACCACTGTAAATTAGCCAGTAGTTTAAATGACCGAATTCAATCAACCGATTCGTATCCTAAGAATGAGAATTGTATCTAACCACAGTAGTTATTCCTCATCAAACGTTCGGTCATCATATTACATCTATACATCATTACTATCATCTTCAGTTAATAGAAGTGCAATAAAATCTAGAATCTATGAGTTGAGTTTTTTTGAACATAATGAATTGTGTTGATTTTATGTTAGTTAAATGAAATATTTGGAATATTTTACCGGGGGATTTTTACTTTGGGGATATAACCTAAATTATTTTATATCATCGGTTTTCATTTAGAAAAAAAACAACTATTAATCTTAACTACACTTATATTCCTTTTGGAACATTAAGATTCTTTCATTGAATTTAATATGTTATTTCGTACAATAGTTCATCACAGTGCGTCATTCACGCTTAAATGTACAAAACTTCTTTACAGAGTTCAAAATATAAACCAACAATCTCATCTCAAGCATGTACTAGCGCTGACGCTATGGGATAAAACCAAGTCTCGATTCATTGCCTAAAATGTGGGTACATTCATTCAAATCAGGACTACGCTTATATGAATATCTTGCATGATATCATTTTACAGGGTGTCTCATAGGCCTGGTTTTACTTGTACATTGTCATCAATTAATTAAACATCCCAAGTAACTTCTTTATTTACTTATGGCTTAATCACTGGTATTCAATAGCTAGTCGGCTATAGAAAGACTAACCCGATAAAATTCCATTAACCGTTCGTCCAGAGTCGAACACTCAGGCGTTAATTCGCAACGATTTTAAAGAAAGAAAATGATTGCATGAAATCTAGTTTTCGTATCAATCGGCGTCCAATCTCTTAAACCAATCTAAACACAGTAGTGTAGTAGTTTGTGTCTATTTGCTTTTGCTGATGTCATTTAACATAACAATGGAAATGTATTCGTTTATTTGGAAATTATATGAAGATATGGAGTAATCATGTGACAAATCAAATTATTACTGCAAGGCAAAACATAGCGCACTTCAGATATATGATATGGCCTTAAAGACTTTTCATATATTAACAGTCCATTTTAACGTCTATTGATATGAATAGTCCAGTTTTGATATGACTGTCGCAACAGTTGGAATAAAACCTATGAAATCTAGGAGCATTTATCTCATGAAATTTAGATTTGAGATAATTGTATTGTATTGTATGAGGATTAAACATTTCAATGGCTGGTGATTATTTGTGATTAAGTAATCAGTGAGATGGACTGTTGATGTAGCCCTGATTGAGGCACTCGGGTCAAATAATATTTTTAGATAAAACAGTGCATTTGTTAAAGCAGAACACATGATTTTAAACTAAATACAAGTAACTAAACCGTTAATTTTCATTCCTAACTTTTCATCACTCCCGATTATCAAAAATAATTCAACAGTTTGATTAACGGATAGTTGCAGTTAACAACATTTCTATCTGATAGAGAAGGTATACAGGTATACAGAGGAACAAGAAAAGAACATCCAACTAGACACTGAAAAATCTTCGGGTTTTTTACCAGGGGCCTTTACCTTGGGGTATATTTAACTAGGGGATTTTTACTGAAAGGGACCTTTACGGGGCGAGTTTTTACCCGATCACATCGATTATTGAATGACATGTTCGTTAAAATCATGACAAAAACTGGCATCACTGGTACAATTTGCTAATTTTCGCTATTCGGGTGGTTCTGTAGATTATTGGCTATACCGTTGGTAACTGAGTAGCTATTTGTATCACTGATCGGACTGTGAAAATATAGCTTTGACAACACCACAACTGGAAATGAATCAAATGCAATATTTTACTCGAAAACGAGCTAACCATGGAATCAGTAACGTTTTTTTTACAGTCCATGGCTGAAATGACGCTATTGAAAAAATCAATGAGAAATACTGCCTCCGATTTTTATGAGGAAAATGTAGGAATGAATTCCGAACAGAATCAAATCAGGTTGTTCTTATTGGTATTGTGTATACATTTCATTCAGTAGATATTTCAAGTAATTCGTGTAATTAGGAAAAACTCGATCCAATAATGGGTTTTTCTTTCGGTTTTAAGTAATATTTACAACTTACCAAATATGGACTACATGGTTTGACATTAAAACCAGTGAGCATTATGGTATCAAGTTCAACCCAAATTGATTACGATCGGCCTTTCGTAGAATCTCCCTGAAGGTCACAATTTTAGTAAATTGACCTTGGGAGGTTTAAACCTCCCGAATCCAATTAGCAAAATATCGGTCCTCTACGTCGGCGACAATAAAAGTACCTTGCGCGGAACTTTCTATTGTGCGCCTGCCGCGTTTTGGGCACGAGTAGCTTACGTAATCTTAATTGAAAGTTGAGATCACAGGCAGATATTGAGGTCTATGGCCCACACATAACATCATAAATTGGTCAGGAAATAAAGTGTTTTATGGTATAGATGACACGTTTGTACGATTGTACACTGTAAATGTATCATTTTTCAGGACTTAAGGACCAAAAATCGGCAATATTTTTGATACAAACTGAGAAAGTATCAAAACATTTGAGAACGCGTTTTGTATGACCCTATCGTATTTACTTCACCTATATCATTACCCGTAAAATCATTGTTACAAGAGATGTGTAGGATTTAGTTAGGGTGGGATGACATAATTCCCGCCTGGTGCGATGAGTTTTGGTTGAAATGGCTAAAAGAATTACCTAGTTTAGAAGGTTTACGCATCGGTAGATGTTTTAAACCATCAGGCTTCGATGATCCAATATCCGCTCAGTTACATCATTTTTCTGATGCTGCTGAGATTGGATACGGTGCAGTTAGTTTTCTGAGGTTATTCGATGGCACGACGGTGCATTGTAGTTTCGTGCTCGGTAAGTCTAGAGTGACGCCTCTGAAAACCGTGAGCATTCCACGACTTGAGTTGGCCGCTGCAGTTTTGTCAACGCGACTCGACGGCATGATACTAAAAGAGATCGACATACCTATCGAAACCTCATATTTCTGGACGGACAGTACAGCAGTCCTCAAATATATTCGAAACGAGGATAAACGGTTTCAAGTTTATGTAGCAAACAGGGTGTCAGCAATAAGAGAACACTCTAAACCATGCCAATGGCGCTTCATCGATGGCTGCCTCAACCCAGCTGATGACGCTTCTCGCGGTTTAAAGCCAACTGAACTTATTAACTCGTCGAGATGGTTAATGGGACCAGAGTGTCTTTGGAGAGATGAATCTCAATGGCCCAAACAGCCAGATGACGTGAATTTTGATATAGACCCTTCCGATCAAGAGTTAAGAAAGACGGTTAACACGGTTAAGGTGGACGAAGACCATCTACTTAACTCATTTAGTCAATTTTCTTCTTGGTACAAACTGAAGAAATGTGTAGCCTGGATCCTAAGGCTCAAATCTCGACTATTGAGTAGAGTTCGCAAAATCGACTCTGTGGTGAAATCCAATCGTATAACAGTTTCCGAGTTGAGACGTGCAGAGAATGCGATATTAGGTTACGTACAAAAACGGTACTACCCTGACGAATACAGTCACTCTCTTAAAAGGACAAGTTCCCTTATCCCGTTAGATCCTGTCTTGGTTGACGGACTCCTTTGTGTAGGTGGCCGTCTAAGGCGCTCGACATTACCAGATAAACGTAAACACCCAATCATAGTTCCAAAAAATAGTCACCTATGTACATTAATTATTGATTATTATCACAGAGTGTATGCGCATAGGGGGTGTGAGTACGTCTTATCAAACATTAGAAAGAAATATTGGCTAATTAACGCTAAATCGGCTATTAGGCGTAGATTAAATGCCTGTATTACTTGTAGGAAACAAAGGGCTAAGGCTGTAGGACAAAAGATGTCTGACCTACCAGAAGATAGGGTTACTCCGAATTTACCCCCATTTACAAACGTGGGGATCGATTGCTTTGGGCCGTTTCTCGTCAAACGGGGCCGGGCGCAAGTTAAACGTTACGGTTGTTTGTTTACGTGTCTCACCTGTCGGGCTATTCACATCGAAGTTTGCCATTCTTTGAGTACCGATTCATTTATTTGTGCACTCCGTCGGTTTATCAGTCGACGCGGTAACCCCTTACGTATCAGGAGTGATAATGGTACAAACTTTGTTGGAGGCCAACGGGAGTTAAAAAAGGCGGTATCCGAATGGAATCAAGATCAAATTCACGAGTTCCTTTTGCAGCGTGAAATTGAATGGGTTTTTAATCCACCAACTGCCTCACACATGGGTGGTGTGTGGGAGCGAATGATTAGGTCAGTGCGCGAAATTTTAAGTTGCGTATAAAGTGAACAAATCGTAGATGATGAAGGTTGAGTACCTTGTTCTGCGAAGTGGAATGTATTGTAAACGGGCGTCCACTTACTGCAACATCGGATGACCCCAACGATTTAGACGCACTATCACCTAATCATTTGCTCTTACTTCGATATGGGCCTGATTTACCACCTGGGAAATTTACGGATATTGATAATTATTCGTGAAAACGTTGGCGCCAAATTCAATATCTCGCTGACGTGTTTTGGCGTAGGTGGTCAGCAGAATATTTGCCGCTACTCCAGAAACGTTCAAAATGGTTTGAGTCGCGTAAAAACCTCTCGGTAGGAGACTTAGTCTTAATTGTGGATAATCAAGTCTCACGAAGTTTATGGCCTATGGCACGTGTACTGAACACATATCCAGATAAAGAGGGTCACGTTAGAAAAGGAGAATATTCCGTTTTGGCGCCCCCGCCAAAACGAACTTTCATTTTGGCGCCCCCGCCAAAACGAACTTTGGTTTTGGCGCCCCCGCCAAAACAACGAAAAACGTCCAATTTTCTCTGAAAGTTCGTTTTGGCGCGCCAAAACGGAGAAAATTCCGTTTTGGCGCCCCCGCCAAAACGAACTTTCGTTTTGGCGCCCCCGCCAATACGAACTTTAAACCACGTAAAATAATTCTATATATACGTAAAATATTTTCATTTATGCAAATTTATACAAATTACACACAAGATCAACGCGCCAATTTGAAAAATAATTTTACTGTGGTTGAATGCTTGTTTTGGCGGGGGCGCCAAAACGGAAATAACCGCGCCAAAACGAACTTTTCTTTGTTTTGGCGCGCCAAAACGAACTTTCAGAGAAATTTCGACGTTTTTCGTTGTTTTGGCGGGGGCGCCAAAACGAAAGTTCGTTTTGTCGAGGGCGCCAAAATGAAAGTTCGTTTTGGCGGGGGCGCCAAAACGGAATATTCGTTGTTTTGGCGCGCCAAAGCGAACTTTTAGAGAAAATTGGACGTTTTTCGTTGTTTTGGCGGGGGCGCCAAAATGAAAGATCGTTTTGGCGGGGGCGCCAAAACGGAATATTCGTTGTTTTGGCGCGCCAAAACGAACTTTTAGAGAAATTTCGACGTTTTTCGTTGTTTTGGCGGGGGCGCCAAAACGAAAGTTCGTTTTGGCGGGGGCGCCAAAACGGAATTTTCTTTGTTTTGGCGCGCCAAAACGAACTTTTAGAGAAAATTGGACGTTTTTTTTCGTTTTGGCGTTCTGGCGTTCTGGCGCCCTCATTTACATACCAGGAATTTTACGCTATGGCCCTTATCAGCCACCATAATTTTTCGTTTTAACGTGGCAATAAAACGAAAAAGTTCGTTTTATCGCGCGATAAAACGACTTTTCTCGTTTTATCGCGCAATAAAACGACTTTTTTCTCGTTTTAACGCAGTAATTTTCGTTTTATCGCGCTATTTTTCGTATTAACGTGGCAATAAAACGAAAAAGTTCGTTTTATCACGGGATAAAACGACTTTTTCTCGTTTTATTGCGCGGTAAAACGACTTTTTCTTGTTTTATCGCGGTAATTTCTCGTTTTAACGTGGTAATTTTCGTTTTATCGCGCAATAAAACGACTTTTAAGCGTCCGCAAAAAAAAATTTGTAACGTTTGTGATTTTTTTATTACATGGCCCGAATCAGCCACCATACTTTCACTTGCATCTTCATCCGCAAAATCCCGAAGTCTTTCAAGGTCTAAACACTCTGTATGTAGGCTCGATCATTGTTTTCGTCGTCGTCGCTGCCGTCGTCGTCGGTCGTCGTCATCATTATTATTATAATTATTGACTTCATCGACCTATATCGACGAAGTCTTCATAATGGTCAGGAGACTTTTCCGGAAATGACTTGCTCACAAAATGGCTTGCATGTTAACTCGTCTTTTGTGCCGTACACTTTCGTTATGGGATTAGTACCATTTAAAACGTTACCTGACAAAGATAAAACGGTAATTAAGAAGATAAAACCGCGAAACGTTCCAGTTACGCAGTAATTAGCAGTCAAAGTTCGGTATTTTGTCACGAATATATGTTCCATCCGGAAAATGAATACCTTCATTCTGCGGTGATCACGTGGGCTCTTTCGGCTTATCACTGCTCTTCAACGGGGTAGGCCGCGGCCTGCGTGTTCGCGCTTGTGACGTTATTGTGAGAAAGCTGCGTTCTGATTGGATGTTGAGGGAATATCAGGGAATACCCTCAGCAGCTCGATTATTAACTCGAAATTCGACTTATTATGGCGAAATTCGACTTATTGAGTCGAATTTCGAGTTTTCTTTTCATGTCGAATTTCGACTTAATTTCGACGAATTTTGTGTTATTTTCATGTAGACTGATTATCTCGAAATGACATAAAAATAACTCGACATAATTACCTCGAAATTCGACTTATTAAGTCGAAATGCGATCGACTTATTAGGTCGAATTTCGACTTATTATGTCGAATTTCGAGATAACAAGTCGAAATTGTGAAAAAAATATCTCGTATGTCACCTAGGAGCTTCCGTACCATTTTGACGTCCTGGGTAAGTGGAGTTCATGTTTTTTGCTGAATATGGTAGAATTATCTAATGTAATGTAAGGATCCAGTTAAGTATGGCAATGCTGGGTGGGTCCAATGTTGATGGAATTCTGACTTTGATTTATTCCGTCAATGTCTTAAGCACGCAAAATTCGAAAAGTAAATTAAACACCTGAAAACACTAGTGGTGTAGTTAGCTGGTGTTTTCTGTCGATTTCTAGCGACAAACCGTCATTTACCTAGGCTAATGATTAACAGAGCTACGCTGCATCGATATCAAAGTATGCAGCGTAGTTGCATGCGATTTATTTTCAACCGCATTTATGTGCCCATCTAATAATTATTAATTATCAAATTCAAATTTCAACTTAATTAATACCGCCTGGGAGACGATCTGCTCTCAGTCGCATATAGGCCTATGTAACCATAAAATGAGTAAAATGTTTTCCCTTTTTTTCAGATTAATTGTTCTCAATCTCTGCTTCAGGATTCCTGCATAGGTGAGGTTTTTTCAGTATTTCTGTCATTTAAATATGGGACGGGGGCAAGTTATTGTGACAGTTGTCGTAGACTTGCATGGTGTTGGGGGGGGGGGGGGGGTGAATGATTGGCTTGGCCGGGCGGGAGCGTCTGCCCAAATTTTCTGTTTTGATTAGGCAGAAAATAAATTGGTACATTTCTATTGTTTCAGATTTGTCAAATGGATGTTGAATGATACGTACAATCCCTATCTAATACACTAGACAGTGGTTTCAATTCGTCTATACTACAGCAAACACCGCTTTCCTCGGAAGAACTTCAAAATTGATACTCCACCGGAGGAAAGGCATTTCCTCTCTGAAACAACCTAGTGGTACCAGCACGTGCAGTAGTGATAGATGGGACATATAATTTCCCTCAGACCGCACATTAAAAAAAAGTTAATACAATTCAAGTCTCAATGGACTCACTGTTCATCAACAGCTTGTCGGCAATTAAACTGTTGTGCGTTTTCAAAAATATCGATAAGCAGGTCGATTTTGACCTAATCACATATGTTTCATTCAGCCACCTATCTTCACTTCAAATGCAGAATGTTTATTTTGGTGTGACCATAGAATTTGTCTTACAAGTTAGTCAAAATGTTCAAGCTTATTCATACTTTTTTATTCATACTTGAAGTCCTAATAGCAAAGGCAGTCTTGTTGATTTTTTTAACTTTAAAACAGGTCCTTAAGTAAAATTGCTGTGTGTTTGTAATGACGAATAATGTGTTATAATCAGGACTTTATGTAATGATTGCTTTTCGTTGAGAGATTTTATATTGCAATATTTTTGAAAATGTTTTCAGTAAAGTTCGAATAAGTTGGACAACTATTTTTCGTCTTCTCCGTGAAGTTATTGCCGTGGCTGTTATTCATCTGCATTTAAGAGGTATTCACTCACTGATAATGCAGTTTGACTGAAGTGGTTGGATAGAGCATCAAACATAAACCTCAAAAGGAATTACTTGTGAAAAACTTCAGCTCATGTGGATCTTTGAGAAAATAAGCCCCGAAAACAAGAATATTTTAAAATCAAGACAGTATTGAATTCTAAATTACATTTCAGCACAAGTGGTAACACATATATTTGTTATAAATGTAAATGTATTGATACGTTTAAAAACATTGATCCAGCCTGCCCGGCGAGGCGGGACCTGTTCCTTTTCCCAAACTGGAACTTCCGATTATCTCGACGAAGTCTCAAGGTCCGTGGACCTCTTGTTATTATTATCATTATTTATTATTATTATTATTTTTATTCTTATTATCATTTTTATTATTATTATTATTTTTATTCTTATTATTATTATTTTTATTTTTATTTTTATTATTATTATTATTATTTTTATGTCAATATGAACTGAATTTCTTTATCTAGGAAATATGTGGAGTCAATCGTGGCTGAACATATTTGATATCGTTACTCCATTTCCGGATGAACCTTCGTTGGCTGTTAGAAAACAAATGGTTTATCAGGTAATCGATTATTCATGCAAATTCTTTACGCATAACAATGTGAATTTATCCGTCCATGAACTTCAGCATGAACCTACGCCTGGGACATTTGATTAACCATCACCATTGGAAACAGCCCGAGAGTCCGACGGTTCACAAGTACGAAGGTTCACGAGTCCGACATTTCACGAGTGAACCGTCGGAATCACAAGGCAGCTGCATAATGATTGTTGCATAAGATTACTTTATTTACGCAGAATTACACCGCTCTGAGAATGTTCCATTTATCAGACGATTTTTTTGCATCACTCGGCTTAGAAAGGATGCCAAATGAATTCTGGAATAAATCGATGATTGAAAAACCATTAGATGGTAGACCTGTAGTCTGCCATGCGTCTGCCTGGGATTTCTACAATGGTATAGATTTCAGGTAGGTCAATTCCTCAGTTCGGGGCCAATCCATTCCGAGGGACACATCTTTTCTTTCGATGAGATACCCGTAATACACGATAGTGCCGATCGGACTTATGGTACGAGCAGTCATTATATTCCAGACGCAGTTTTCATTCTTACTACATACCAGTTGACAGTACGTTAGTCGAGACAAATGATAAAACAAGTATTTAGTCTTCTTTTGGTTTACATATTCTATACTGACTTCGTAGTTGTTAATTCTGCGTGCCAACAAGTGATCTAAATGTCTGTCTTCGTTGAGACCTAAACCCCTTTTTTTAGGGTTGATGACCTGTTTCCAAATCCAAAATCGTAGGAATCATGAATGAGAATATCGTGGAGAAGAGGTCATTGAATTTATACGACAGATGAAACAAATATATTAGATAAATGAGCAAATAAGTTAATCACAACATTGGAGCTTATATCAGGTGGATTTAGTAGCAAAAAAAAAAAAATCGTCGAATTTGGATAGAAGTTAGCTCGGAAATGAATTCTGTCGACGTAACAAGAACAACGGGAGATGGAACAAGAAAAGTAGAAAACCATTAAGGAGAGGGCAAAAAATTAAATATTTCGATCGCATACGACGAATGAACTCAACCCTCTTTTAAAGTAGTGTGATTTTGAAACGTCAGTCGTTAAATATTAGGCCGCAAAAACTGACGTTTCGTGTGAAATACGGGTTCGCGCGAAGATAGAGACACTCTATGGGCAAGGCAATGAGCAACGAGTCCGATAAGTCCGATCAGGACTTACCCAAGTAGCCATAAGACAAATTAAAAAGATAGAGACGCGCACTTCGAGGAAGCCATAACAGTATACAAACCATCGAAAATGGAGGTAGACCTTGTACAAAGATCACGTGTGGGGCTAACAACAAGGATGCGATGACAGTAGCTTACTGCGAAGACCACGGCACGGAGTTTACTTTTGAGTACAGCTGCGGAATCATTACCGAAAGAGGACTTATATCAGAAGAGCGGGCGAAATGGGATTTGGGATATAACCCGAGTGACGTTGTGGGAGTGAAAAGTTGGAAACAAAAGTGCGAT
Source organism: Tubulanus polymorphus (assembly GCF_964204645.1). Taxonomy (NCBI): domain Eukaryota; kingdom Metazoa; phylum Nemertea; class Palaeonemertea; order Tubulaniformes; family Tubulanidae; genus Tubulanus; species Tubulanus polymorphus. The sequence continues at coordinate 16,258,909 of NC_134030.1, read as the reverse complement.
CTCGCTTTGAAAACGGAGTCTCATCAAAATGTCATTAGTTGCGACTTCGATGCTCACAGACAAAATACATACAGGTGCAGTTGACCGGGGATCAGACTTTTAAGACAGGTCGCATTTCACTATCGATAAGAGTTTACGATTCATTGAGCCAGGGGGACTCGCCCACGTTCATCGATAACGTGAAACTGATTCGATTCATAGGCTAGTTTTTGTAGAAAGAATCAAACGGAGGGGCAGAACATTCGCCGGATAACCTCGACATACTCACGGTTTCGAAGGAAAAGGTCGAGGAATGGATTGACCTGGTACCAATTCTGGGGATAACAGGGATAACAGTGGGAAGTATTCGTGACGTAAACCCGATTAAGACTGGATTAATGGGTGAATTGACGACGAGTCAGTACGTAAAAGAGTGTCGACTAAAAAGTACGGGTTCTAGGACATTTTGAATTAGATGGCACCTGGCACTGGTAACGATAAAAGTGAGTAAAAGCCTACGGCTGTGGAAAATAGAAGAACAAAAAGAAAAGAATTACACAGCCCTCGCGAATCTGTTCTCGCAATAACGTGAACAGTGGTGAGTGGTGATTAGTTCAGATTCGCCAAGGTCGATATCGAAAGGATCTAAGGAGCAGGTGGTCCTTTTCCGAACCTAGATTTCATGCAATTTCGTGTTCCCGATACCAAAACTGTCTGTGAGTTGGGGACTGGGAAGTTTGATGGGTGAATATTATGGTCCTAGTTCCGTGTTCCCGATGCTCAAAAATCAGGCTGAGAAAAGTGAGCTGGAAATAGGGGGACTGGGAAAATTCCTGTGAAAATTTGAGCGCCCCTGGGACAGGTATTATTATTCTGACTCCGAATATACTTCTTAATTGGCCGTTGGTGTTATCAATTTCGAGGCCACCCTCTGCTCGAACAATAACTACGTCAGTTTCAATCCACAATCCCACATAGCTTAGAACACGGGAAACGACACTTATCTATGGTTCCAACAGAATCAATTGCTCCAAACGCCGGTGTGTCTACCTTCCGACTACTAGATATATGCGAGTTCCAAAAAATGTTCTGGGCTGTGCAAGAAACACGATAGGGTGCTGAACGCAAGGTGCCTTTCGGCAAAGCTAGCATCGCAGTGGCTGCTTTAGCTGCAGAATCGCCATAGGCCTATACCACATGATTTTACATGTTTATTCGAAGCAACCCAACTGATTCTATCTAACAAATACAATATCAAGGTAAATGGACCAAAACATAATTACGAAACTATATGTATACGTATATATTTTATTGAAACTCGAAACTGAACGTTGTGGCCCTGGGGTTTGCATGCAGGCGTAAACGAACACTCCTGTTTACTGTTAAACATCTGTTGACCCAACTGCGTTGCTCAGTTCCTCAAGTTCCAGTGGGCCAACTGAAAGAAAGACGTTTCCAGTTTCAAGGTGCCATTTTGTGGCGATCCCTCAAGGTCCCATTGTTTTGACATAAGTTTTGATCGAATATCATATAGCTCTGCAGTCCCGTGCTTGATTTACTTGATTAATACACCATTTTAAAGGAAATGAAATTCAGGTACTTGCAGGTGATAATTGGATTTTTTGAACGCAACAATCAAGAGCACTGACCGATGGGTTCAACTCCAGAATAGGACAATAAATTTCCGTCGTGGGGGGTTTTCTTTAATGAAGTGAGTGGTTCGGTTCCTGACTGTCGACCGATTCTACTCATCGACAATGTCTACAATCTGATTGTCGACCGATTCTACTCGTCAACAATGTCTACAGCCCTGATTGTCGACCGATTGTACTCGTCGACAATGTCTACAACCCTGATTGTCAACCGATTTTACTCGTCGACAATGTCTACAATCCTGATTGTGAAAAGCACAAAGTGCTCTGAGGAGTACGAGTTTTGTAGCGTCGGGAAATTAAAGGATTTCTTGAAAGAAGGGAGACTTTCTGTGCTGATTGCAAAGGTGACCTATAGTTGAAAGCCTATCTTTGCGTTTGAACAGAATGTATCGCTCATGGTTGGAGACTATAGAACAAAATAAAGATGTTGATATGTTTTTGAAAATGTGGCTCAGTTTAATGTAAAACAGAATACTAAAAGGGGGACAGATATGATATTCATGATATTGGAATTTGATATCAGTAAGGTTTTCTGGTCATATTTTCCAGCAAGAAAGTCGATATTCAGTAAATTAATCGTATGATCCCAGAATGAGGGATTAAGAGAAAGACTATGTTTTAAACATGGCATAAGCGTTTAAATTGATGGCTACCATTTCACCATGGACCCCAACGTTCTAGTATCCATGATTTAACCGAACACAAAATCGGCGCTTAGCTGGGCGGACTGCATACGACAATTCCCAAACTGCGCCGTTCTAACTTGAATAGCGGGAAAAACCGGATCCAGAAAGCAAGCTTAAACGAATGCTCCGGCCAAATATTGTACAAGCAAGATTGGGATTATTATCTAAAAATATCCCCATGGGAAATGTGAAGTAATTTAATGGCACCTTTCCACAATTTCTGTATATGCAGGGTCAAACAATGTACGGATATAACAATGGATGATTTATTAACAGTTCATCATGAAATGGGTCACATTGAATATTATCTGCAATACAGAACGCAACCACAGGTTTTTCGCAGAGGCGCAAATCCAGGTATTCAAAAACCTTAGCCCTTCCTGAAGCATGTAAATTTGATTTTTTTAATGTAAGACTTTGATTAAGCGCTGTGTGTAAATTATCTTATTTTTTCATTTAAGGATTTCATGAAGCAGTTGGTGACGTAATGTCGTTATCGGTATCAACACCCAAACATCTAAAGGAAATTGGTTTACTCGATACAATTTCAAATAGCTCGAGTGAGTGACCTCTTAAAATAGTCTTAATTCTTGTGACATAAACTAATCTGTAATTTACTCTTAAACCTGAGAGCCCATTTGGTCCAAAATAAGTATCTAAATATATCTAAGAAGCGATAGTTAGTAGGCGATACAGTTGCGATACAGTTGAAACTGCTGGGGTAGATGTATCCAATTATAGTGCCTTCATTAGCGGAACCAAATCGAGTGATGATGTTAATCCATGCACTGGGATTACCGGGTTATGCATGGATTCACGTCAATGGCGGACCATTCAGTGCAGCCAAATTTATTCATTTTCTAATTTGACCTACCTTTCCACAATTTATTGCAATGATGCATCAATGGGTTAAAGGGAACATATGAGTAATTGGAAATATGGGGGTTCATACAAAAGGTCGAAGGGTCGAGCTCGTAAAAAATAAAAATAAATTCTCGCACGCTCGAATATATTTTTATTTTTTACTCACACGCCCCTTCAACCTTTGTTATGAACCCCCATATTCCCAATTACTCTAATATTTCCATATTTTAAAAGTGAGAGTAAAGTGTTAGCATGATAATCTAGAAAAATAAGATCAAATATAGATTTCGAATGATAAAATATAAATTTTTAACATTAAAAAAAATTAAATTAAATTATTTTCACAGTTTAACATTAAAAGTTATATCTCAGCATCAAATTTAGTGTATGAGAGGCATTATAAAATTGATAATATTACTGTAATTAATCAAATATTATCAAATGAAACATATTTAATTACTGAACTAATTGATACTTTTGATAATGGTGCTCAAAATCCTCAAATATTCAATACAGTTTTAAATTATAAAGGAACTTTAGATGAAAACGTAGTAAATATTATTCAAACTCCTTTCAATGAAAGAAATGATGATTTAATACTTTCGAAAGGTTACAATGATTTGATTAACTTAAGAATTGAAAAAAGACAATTATATTATTTCAATTTTGATAATAACAAATTATCTATAATGAAAATTCATCAAATATTGCAATTCAATGTGAATTAGATAATGGAAAATCATTCAATGATATAGGAACTCAATGTAACTTAGATGATGAATTTAGAAAATTCAATCCTAATGAAAAAGTGTATTGTGGTTTTATCGCATCCAACGTAATGGTAGGATGTCATATTTAAATGATTACGCGTTACGATGTGTATTATCTTTTCCGTTCTTTCAATATATTTTCTATATTCTTTTGTTGTTATACCTTGAAAGAATCTAAAAATCTTCGTAAAAGTATAATCTTCTTTCATGTATAACAATTCTATCTTTTCTTTCTAATGAATTGATATAATCTCTAATATTTCCATATATAAGGATTATTCGAATTAGATTTAGTTTTAGAATCATGTTTTTGATTGATTTTTTACAGGTTTGTCATCACAATAATATTCTCCTGTATTATTTTCACTCAGATTTTGCTTGTGTTTTGATATTTCAAGATCTCTATCATACTTCATTTTATGTATAAATTCATAACAAACCTCACATTTGATTTCATCTATTTCATCTGTTTTCTCGATTTTTTCATGGCAAGCTTTATGAGGTTGACAAGATGTTAAAACTTGGACCATTATATTTGTTTTTATCTTCTACCATATTCCTGCCATTTATGTAGTGAAATATGTATCTTTAAAAAAGTAGTGGCGAGTCACTCTCTGGTATGAAAACGTCATTTTCCAATTACTCATATTCCCTTTATTGAGTAAGACATTTTCCCACTACTTCACCTGAAGATGTCCTGCAAATGGATGATGAATTGTCATATTATATGCCAGGGCATGCAAGTGAAAATTTAGCGCGTAAGTATGAAAATAGCTGTTTGATATATGATGTAATCGGCATTTTTCCATAGAAGCAGATTTGAATTTCTTATTCAAACAAGCGTTAGAAAAAGTATCATTCTTACCGTTTGGATATCTTGTTGATCAATGGAGATGGAGAGTATTTAGTGGACAAACAACATCCCAGCAATACAACAAACACTGGTGGAATTTAAGGTAAAAAGTAAACAGTCGTGTAGAAAATTAAACATTCGAATTAATCAATGAGCTCTAATTTGGACCATCCGGCACTTTATAGATGTAAATATCAAGGGATTTCTCCGCCTGTTAGTCGATCTGAATCGGATTTTGATCCTGGAGCGAAATACCACGTGCCTGCAAACACTCCTTACATCAGGTAAAGTGGAAATATCCCATTTAATTTGGATTTTAGCATCAGGCCACCAGGGAAGCCATCTCGAAGTTCTTGGTAGGGCGATACAGCCTAAAGGATTTTAAGGAAACTTGCTTGGAGGATTTGAGTATAAGTTATACACCCCCACTGAATATGTAGGTCATCGTCGAGCATATGGCTACAAGGGCGGCCGGCTTCATTTTCTTTTAAGCAAGATACAGCCTGCGATATGTGATATTATCTTGATGTGAGAGAGCAGATAGGTTGATCTGTGTTCGACTTTGGCCGTTTGATGTTCGCTCAACCCAGCCGGGAGATATACGCGAGTAATATGGATAATAGGGGTTCATACCAAAGGTCGAAGGGTAAATTCTGGCACACTCGAATTTATTTTTCGATCCCTCAACCTTTGTTATGAACCCCTATTATCCCTATTACTCTTAAAATATTCATACATATATATGAATATGAATAACTTCTAAAATCAATTTTAATAAAAAATTTGAATAAAACTAAAACACACTTAGAAAATAAATTTATAAAAAATAAATAATAGATAAATAAATAAATAATAAAGTTAGAATATAAAGATGATATATTAGAAACTAAATTAGATGAATTAAAGAATGAAAAAGAAACATACAAATGTGATACATGTAAACAATCATTCAGTGATAAAAGATATTATAAAGAACATTTAAAATCTAAAAATCATATTAGGAATATCAATAATGATATTTTAGGTGAAGATTATTTTGATAAAGATAATGATAAGAAACAGAAGACAATTAAAAGAATAAAGAATAAATTAAACAATAAAAGACCATACATGGAAGATGTTAGAAATTATATTAATTCATTAGATAATAAAAAAGAAATAGAAATAACCAAAATAATACAAAAGCATTCAAAAGTGATATTGGACCAGCTGCTATTGAATTTAAATTTCATAAAGGCAAAACATCAGAAGAAAATAAAAAAAACATTTAGAAAATATGAAAAGTATTATAAGAATAATTACTGATGTTGAATACCCTAAAATTAGCATATCAGTTAAAGTTAAATTTATAAAATCTGAAGATAAACCAATATATAATATAAATTCTCATTCACAACATATTATTTCAAAACAACATATTGATGAAATAAAAAAGTAAAATAGAAGAGAAATATTTTGAAGGATCAGGTTTAATATTTGATGAAATAATATTTTTGACTTTGCATGTATACAATACAAAATATAATAAATTAACTAAATCGAAACCAATTGATGAAAATAATTTATCATATTATAAAGAAACAGATATTGAAGCGTCGAGTTATATCAAATTACCATTTAAAACTAATGCTGTTATAAATGTACAAAATGAAGATGATAAATGTTTTCTATGGACAGTTATAAGTTGCTTACATCCAACAGAAGATATTACACATAGTTTTAGATTAACAAATTATAAACAATTTGAAAATAATCATAAGATAGATAATTATCCTGTAAGAATTAAAAATATCCCAAAAATAGAAAAAGATAATAATCTAAAAATAAATGTATTCGATTTAATCAAATTACCAAGTACAAAAGGCAATAAAATTGAACATTTTACATTAGAGCCACTGTATTTATCAAAGGATTATGATTCAAATGGTGTTATAAATATATTATATTATGAAAATCATTATATGTGGATAAAACAAATCGATTTCTGTTTTAGAAAAGAAAATAATCACAATAAAATATATCTATGTAGAAAATGTTTAGTACATAGATTCAGCAATGGAAGTACATTATTAAATCATAAACAATTATGTGATAATCATGATTATTGTAAAATGATTTTACCAATTGAAAAAGATAAGATATTAGAATTCAAAAAATATGATTAAAAAAATAAAGTACCATTTGTAATATATGGAGATTTTGAATCACTAAATAAGGAATTAACTGATCAAGATAGAAAGGAAATATATCATAAAAGAAAGAAATTAAATTGTAATGAAAATGATGTAATTGATTATTCAGATCCACTTATAACAAATACTATTAAAAAGATTCATCAAAGTGCTGCAGCTTTCGGGTTATATATTAAATCTGATTATCCAGAACTAATCGAAAGTGAATATAGATCATTATAGAAATGAAAATGTTATCAATCATTTTTGTGACTTATTAATTGAATATGAAATACAATTCAATAAACTGTTGAATAAAAATAAAGAAATTATAATGACAGAAGAAGATAAAGAAGAATTTGAGTTTTCAGACAAATGTTATTATTATGAAAAGATATTTAATTGTAAAGATAAAAAAGTTAGAGATCTTGATCATTTGAATGGAAAGTTTAGAGGTGCGGGACATTAGAATTGTAATTTAAAAGCTACGAAAATTAATTTTGTTCCAGTAATATTTCATAATTTATCAGGGTATTATGCACATTTATTTATCAAACAGTTATGTCATAAAATAGAAGAAATCAATAATGAAATAGAAAAATTGAATTCAAATAGATCAAAAGATAAAATACCTACATATAAATTAAAGATGTTACATCTGAGAATTATATATCTTACCAATTTGGATGTCTGAGATTTATAGATTCATATAGATTTTTAAGTAGTTCATTAGATAATTTATCAAAATCATTAGTTGATGATGAATTAAAAATATTAAAGCAACACTATCCACATAATGATGATTTTCAATTAATGAGATATAAAGGAGCAATTCCATATTCATTTTATAAAAATCATAATGATTTCAATATAACTGAATTATTAAAAGAACAATTCTATGATGAATTAAAAAATGAATATGTTAAAGATGAAGTATATAATAGAACATTGAATATTTGGAATCATTTTGGAATGAAAAATCATGGACAATTGGTAGATTTATATTCAAAATCAGATGTATTATTATTAACTGATATATTTGAAAGATTTAGAGATGTTAATCTAAAATATTTCAATATTGATCCATGTCATTGTTATTCGAGTCCAGGATTAACTTGGGATTGTGGATTACAATTTACAGATATAAAAATGGATTTGTTAACAAATATAGATTATTATAATCATTATTATTTGAAAAATCTATAAGAGGAAGAGTTTCAGGTGTATTAGGTGATAGATATTTCAATGTAAATGATAACCCTAGATATAAGTTATTATATATAGATGCAAATAATCTATATGGTTGGGCAATGATGGAACCTCAGCCTTATGGATTATTTCAAATAACTGAAGTTTTACAACATGAAAATAATGATAAATTTGATTGGAAGAAAAGAATTCCAGATATTGCAGATGATTCAGATACTGGCTACTTTTTCGTTGTAGACTTGGAATATCCTAAAAACATTAAATTTAAATCTAGAAATCTAGCATACTGTCCCGAACATAAAACTGTAACACATGAAGAATCATCAAATTATCAAAAAAGAATTAAACCCGAAAATCATATTCATACAGAAAAGTTAATGGTAACTCGGGAAGATGAATATAATTATGTAGTGCATTATCGGATGTTGAAGTTTTATTTGAATCAAGGAATGATTCTAAAAAAAGTACATAGATATATTTCATTCAGTCAATCTAAATGGTTAGAAAAATATATAGATTTTAACACCAAACAGAGAAATAAAGTTAAAACTGATTTCGAGAAAGATTTTTTCAAACTAATGAATAATGCATTCTATGGTAAGACTTGTGAAAATATTAGGAATAGAAATGATATTGAGTTAGTTAGCAATGGTAAAAGAATTACACATTTACAAACATACCCTAAATTTATTGGTAACAGAATATTTGATGAAAATTTAGCTGCAGTTAAATTGATAAGAACTTCTATGAAATTTAATAAACCAATTTATGTTGGTGCTTCAGTTTTAGAAATACTGATGTATGAATTTTACTATAACGTACAACCTCATTTTGGAGAAAAGCATATAGAAATCTTATATTTTGATACTGACAGTTACATATTAAAGATTAAAACTAATAACATAACAGATGATTTAAAAACATTAAAACATCATTTTGATTTCAGCAATTATCCTAAAACTCATGAATTGTTTAGCAATGATAATAAAAAGGTGCCCGGTAAATTCAAAGATGAATTAGGAGGTGAAGAAATGATTGAATTTATAGGTATTCGATCTAAAACGTATAGTTATAAAACTAAAATTCACGAATCAAAGAAATTGAAAGGAATTACCAAAAGTGTAGTAGAAAAGAATATTCATTTCAAAGATTACATGAATTGTATATTCAATGAAGACGTTAGAAAACATAAGATGAAATGTTTAAGATCCGAAGATCATGAAATGTTTATTGAAGAGATAGAGAAGATAAGTTTGAATCCTTTCGATGATAAAAAATATATTTTAGATGATGGAATTCATACAGTAGCTTATGGTTGCAATTTAGATGAATACTTAAAGTTCAAAAGAGAAGGAATAAAAGAGAATGAAATTATGAAAAGGATTCTAACATGTTAATCGGCTTTAATTCAATTTTAATAAAAATATGTATAATAAATGGTGAGTAAACAAGCACACAGTGAGAACAACAAATCATTTCTAGATAGAATAAAAGATATCACAAATGCTAAATCAGTAGATTATAAATCTAAAAAATTAGATGAACTAACAATTCATACGAAATATCTAATTACAAATATTGATACGGTTTCTAACAAATATGGAGATAAATTAGTTATCCTCTTAGAATATGAAGGATTAAAAGGAAATAAATATGAATTCAGAACATATTTACCAGATAGATTTCATAGATTATCAAGTGAAGATTTAGAAGAATTATGTTCTGGTGATTTCTATTCCATATATTAAGGTAAGAATGAAAAAGGGCACCATGATATAGATTTTGAATAAAATATGTTAAATAAATGGTAGAATTAAAAGAATATAGAATATATGTTGATTCAAGAAGGCTTACAAATTATAAATCTCATAATTTACTAGTACAAGTAGATAGGGAATATAAAAATTGTGTAGATTTAAAATTAGTAGATATAAGTTTATGTAACTCTTTTTACAATATATCGAATAAAAGTCTTGATCATTTAGCTTTTTTAGTTCATGCTAGAAATTTGCATAAATGGTATCATCTATTTTTAAAACCTGGATTATATAATTTAGAAAGATTAGCGCAAGAAATTAATAAAAGAGCTCGTTTAAAAATGGGTGGGTCTGTTGGATTTGGAATTAAATTTATAAAAAGTGATATCAATAATAAAGTAAGAATAAAGTTAGCTAATGATGAACATCAATTTGTAGTTAAAAAACCTATAGCTAAACTGTTAGGAATTAACCTAGATGTAAGGATACGTAATGCCGAAGCTTCACCAATCGTAATGCCTTTTACACACTTTTACATTTATTGCAATTTATTTGACCCTGTAAAAACTTTCGAAGCAATTAAAGATACAATTCGTAATTCTAGTATATTAAATATTTTACCATTTAATAATGTTAAACAATTAGGAACACAAATAGATTATAATTTAGCTGAGTGTGATTTAAAACCTTGTATTCCAAAATTTAATAATTTTAAGTTAGAAATAAGAAATCATAATGGATACTAAATTGATTAGAATAACTTTCCTGTGATATATGAATTAGTTATAAGATGTAAAGAATAACTTTTTTCACTATATAAATGAATATAACAGGACCGAGTTTTTTGTTTTGGATTTGATTTTAAACGCGAGAAAGAAATGAAATTTAACATTAATGATGTAATAACTCATATCAAAAATATTACATTTTCAAATGAAACAACATTTGAATATGAAACAACAATAAATAAATAAACTTATGATGTAGAAAATATTACTGATTTAATTAGAGAGTCTTTAAGATTTTATGAATTAGATGAAGATTTTATTATTGATGATATTAGAAAAATAATAACTGAATTATAGGATAATCATAAAAGTAGTAATGAAATAAATTTTGAAATAATTATAACTAAATGAACTAAATATTTTGAAGAAGGTGATTTTTTTGATTAACAAATGAGTGATAATAAGTGGATATTAACTGGTTTATATAATGGAGCATTACTATCAGTTGGAACTGTTGGATATACAATGGTATTAAAAAAGTATTTAAAGTGGGAAGTATTAATGTTGATAGATTTTACATCAATGATATTTTAAAATTAACGTTAGCCGTTACTTTATCTAATTTAACTATTGATTATTTGGAAAAACAAAAATATATTCCTCCTATATAAATACATAATTTTTTTATCAAATAAATGGCTTCTGCAATTATAACTATTATAGGATCGGCAATTATTAACGCTTGAGCATTTACAGGTGGTGGTGATTTATTTAAGCATATTGATAAAAATAGTTCATTAGCAGAACCAAGAAGACATAACTTAGCATTAGAGAAATATAATAAAGCAGCAGAAGAATATAGAGAAAAAAGACAAAATTAGATGGATTATACATGTATTAATAAAGAATTATATGATCAGAAAATTTCAAATAGAGATTTTAAGTCAGTTGATGATGCAATGAGTTTATATAATCCAGTAACAAATAAAGAAAAATTACATCTATATAAACCTAAATTATCAGATTATTATACCCCAAGTAATGAACAGAAGAAATATGAAATAATACGGATTTTAGGCGGAACTGTTATTGTATTATTTGTTGCTTATAAATTTACAAATTAGTAATTTCTTTTCTAAATAAATGGATGATAAAATTGATGGTGTTAATATTATTCCTCATGATATAAATAAAACTAAATTAAAATTATATTTGGAAAAACAAATATTAGAATTTGAAAATGATTTAAAATTTAAAAAGAAAAAATATTTAAAAAGCAAAATTATATATTATTTTATTATTAGTGGTTCAGTTACAATTAGTTCTGTAATAACATTTTTAGCAATATTCTCATCATTAACACCTTTAGCTATCACAATTGATGCGCTAGGATTATCATCAAGTGTTTTAACCGGAATAAGTTCAAAATTGAATATAAAAAGTAATAAAGAAAAAATAAAATCTAATATCTATATATAAATCTAAAAGAAATTAATAAATTAAAAAATACACTAGATTATATAATAAGTTTAAATGGTAATACAACAATTCAAGAGCAGTATAAATTATTAAAAGAATTAATTAATTATTAATTTTCTTATTATATAAATGGCAGATAGTTTTCCAAAAGATTTTCAATATAATAAATCAATAAAATATAATATTCCAGCAATAGATTTTAATAAAGATATTTCATATAGAAATGAAGTTTTAGATTCATTCATTAATTTAGATATTTATGATACTGAAACAAATAATTTTAATGTTAAGGTGGAAAATATATTTCATGTATATTTAATTAATTTTAAAGATTTAAATGAGGCAAAACAATGGTTATTAAAATCTAATATGAAGTATTGGCAGAACCAATTAAATTTTGCTGTTTATTGTGCAACAATAGGGTGTGGTATAAGTTGGAATGATCATTTGAATAAACCAAGTTAACCATTGATATTATCACTTTTTAGATTTCATACATATTTTCAAATAAAAATAATATTAAATGAATTAGAATGTCCTTTACCAGGATCTAGATATTTTAATGAACTAATTAATAATATTAATTTATCAAAGTTTTATAAAATATGTAATGAATTTAATATTAATTCAAATAATGATTTTTGAGCAAAAATTGGTACAATGGGTGGATTAGGAATATTATATACTAAAGAATTAGGAAAAATAATAACAAATACAGATATAAGAACACTAAATTGGAATGAATTAACAAAATATTATAATAATATACAACAACAAAATAATAATGGATGGATTAATTTTATTTTGGAAAATAGTGAAGGTTTTACTAAAGCTGGAATACAGAGAATAAATCAATCTATTAGAACTTATTTGATATGTATTTTAGGTGCGCAAGTTGAAACAAGATCCCCAATAGTTGGAAATGATAATACTACATTTGATGCGCAGAAACAATTTAAAGTTTTATTTGAAGATTCTATTCATAATGATAAAAATAGATTAATTCCAGAAAATATAGTTACCAGAATTATTTAGATAAATCTCATGTAAGATTAAATTATTGTATAGGACCCAATTTATTAATTATTTCTGATGATTTAATACTAAAAATGGGAAATATAATTGGTTATAATAATCTAATTAACACTGCAACAATAAATAATTCATTTGGATTAAATGATATAAAAAAAATTAATATTAATATTGCTCCAAAACTAATGGAAGGTGAAAAAATTAAAAAACATATTCACTCAACTGAAACTAAAACTAAGAATATAAAATTAAATAATGATTCTCAAATAAAAGATTACAATACATCAGAAAATATAAAAACTGATATTATTCAACATGAAATAATTAAGAGTAATAATGATAATAAATCACATGAAAATGCTAAATTAGCTATAACTTGTAAAGGAATTGTAATAGGAGGAATATTATATTTTAAATTTTAATTTTTCATTATATAAATGGAAGAAGATATTCCAATTGATACTTTTGGTGACGCCCCTGGTATAAGTGATGAACCACAACCTGCTTTTAATGAAACTACTATTGATAATGATGATGGAGCAGCATATAATACTAATTTAGGTGAAGATGATTCTAGTGGGCCTATATTATATGATTATGATGAATCTAAAGATGATACTGAAACAAGTGAAAAATTAACAGATTATTTAAGAACCCACGATGAGATAATAATAAAAACTAGACCAGAAAGAAAAGATTAAATTAATAGATTAGAAAGAACAGAAAACCCTAAATTGAAAAAAGAATTATTACACATAAAACATAGTGTAACAAATACCGTTATTGAAGAATTATTACCAAAAAATGTAACAGATAACATTGAACCAGAAGATATTTCAGAACAAATTAGAGAAGATGATCCACATTTCATGAATAATTTAGAATTTAAAAATGATTCATTGTATTATAATGTTGAATTAAATAACAAAACTGTATCAATTCAATTATCTAAGACAAGACGATCTGTACCATCCTGAAATGTTAGCGAGATCTGCAATTGAACGTTCAAAAGGTGGTACAGAATTTCTCAGAATTATATGGGATGCACTCGATAGAATAAATGAAGAAGAACCAAATGTTGGTATTGATATTAACAAATATTCACCATTCAAAAATCCAAATTTAAATCCTACATATGTTGATCCAGAAATGGAAGAGTATGGAGATAGATTAGATGAATTAAGAACTTCAACACCAGAAACATCGAGAAGAGATATTCAACAAATTGATAATGGTTCAAGTCAATTACAAGTAGTAAAACATTTTGATAGCATGTTAGATACAGTTCATTCATTTGAAGAAGAGATGAATAGTATATTAGATACACCTGGTACTGAAACTGGAACAAATCAATGGAACGAATGCAATATTTGTTTAAAAAGGATTACTTGATTTAAATGAAGAACAATTAAAAATATTTCCTGAACAAGCACGTTATGTCATACATATCTATATAAGGACAATCATTATTCAAAGGATTAGAGTCGATTAATTCGTGATCTAGTAAGTAATCAGAATTATTCTGAATGACCTTGATACGGTCTGTTACAATTATATTACCGAGATACATTGATATTTTATATAAAAAAGGATTAGATCCAATAATGATAGACAGAGATCATCACTCTGTACTTGTCGCATATAGTAAGAAATATAAGTATATAGAAAATTAAGTATATAATAGATAGGCTCATGTTTATTCTTGGACATTTGGCTTTTTGGTGGTCTTTTCGGCAGAGGGAGGCGTCTCAGTAAGGGATCTGTCTTTACGTTTCTTTCCGGTGTTACCCGTCTTTGGTGTCGCACAGACATCGCTTTCGCCGATTCATTCAACTGCTTCGCAGAATTTCTTTATCAGAGCTAACTTCCCGGTTTCACTAAGATGGATGCCACTTCTATCGGTCACTGAATAATAGCGATCGAGTACTTTGCCATAGGTCGACTTCAAAAATGTGTCATTGTCGATAAATGACATGTTATTCTTCAAACACAACTTTCCCATGTAAGAATTAATTTCTAATACTGTGTTGTTGAAGTCTTTTACATTGTTGCTGCCGCCTTTTCTCGGAATGATGCTGGATAGATGTATCTGAGATTTTGGATAATACTCAGCTGTCTTGGCTAATAGACAAGTTCATTTTTACGGTATCGGGGTCATTCTTGTTTTGAGTGGCATCATTCGTGCCGAGATGAAGGATGACATCACTGACTGATGACATCTGATTTTTGATTACAGTTGTAATTGTAATTATTTTTGGAATAGTGAATATGATAAAAAATAAATGATATGTTTTTCTCTTAAATAAATGAGTGGGAGTTACATAAATCCTTCTAGAATATCTAATGCTATTAAAGCAGAAAGATCTCATCATATAATTACTCATAATCCTTCTAATATTAATCCTGATGAAACTTTATATGTTAGAATTCCTCGATTAACACAAAATACTTTTTATGTTCCAAATAGTATTCATTTATCGGCTGATATAAAAGTAACTGGCCATGATAACAGTTATGTTGTTGATAATGTTGGAAGATATTTGATTAAAAAATTAACTATAAAGATTGGGCCAGAAACAGTTTATTCATTAGATGATTATAATTTTTTATGCATTATAAACATTTATGGTTAACAAAAGAAAATAGAAATAATATGATATTTCAAGGCATCCAATCAGAAAACCAAAATAAATTAAGATCAGAAGCTAATAATGCAGTAGAAGCCAATGACGTAGATAATTTAATAAAAAAGATTTATGGAAGCAAATATAAAATTCCATCAGATTTTGAATTGATTAATAACAATGCACCTTTATATAAATATGCAATTCAAGAAGATATTATATTCGAAATAAAATTTGCACATTGTGCTAGCTAGCGTAGTTAAAGAAGATATGGGTTATAAACTATCGAATATATGTTTAGAATATGATATAGTAACTGATGAAAATATTTCAAGCATAATTCAAACTCAATACAATCAAGGATTTTCATTATTATATGATTACATTGATAAATTTAAAACTGTAACTATTAATGCAAATGAAGATATAATTAATGAGAATATTAACTTCCCAAGAAGATCTATTAAAGGTATATTAATATTTTTTACCATTGCAACATATTCAAATGGTGCAATACAGGTTGATAATTATTATAATCCTGAATTATCAAAAGTAGAAATAACCATCGAAGGTATAGCTAATAACATATTCTGTCAATGAATGAGAATGAATGAGAATGATAGATCAGTGGCCAAAAATTAGAAAACATTTTATGAATGAAAAAGTAAAATCATCTGAAAATTCTAATATTAATCAAATTGATTGCTATACTGGTAATAATTATGCATTATGGTTAGATTTTAGAACCAATGAAGATAACTTATTACATGTTTCTGGTAAAAAATTACAGAATACTAAAGATGGAATACGATTACTCATGAAAAAGAAAAAAGGAATCAAAAATTTCAAAATGCACATTTGTATTCTGACGCGCAATTAATTATTGTAAATTCTCAATTTAATAGTGTTATGAATTAGAATTTTAATTTTAATAAAAAATTTTATAATAAATGGAAGGAGGAATATATGAAATACAAAGTTCAAGTGAAATGATATCAGATATATATTATGTAATACCTTATGGTGAATATAGTTAGTATTTTGGAGAATACTTTAATATATTCAATTATAGAATAAGTAAAATAGATAGTAATGTTGAACCTAAAATAGAAGATAATATTGAACCTAAAAAAGAAGATAATATTGAAACAAAAAAAGAAGATAATATTGAAACAAAAAAAGAAGATAATATTGAAACAAAAAAAGAAGATATAACAGCATCTACCTCTAACTATAAAATAGAAAAATCAAATGTTAAACCAAAAGAAAACATCAGATGTATGTATTGTGAAGAAGATTTTGATAATTATAATGATTATTTATTGCACTTCAAAAAATATGAACATATTCTACAATTAGTAAAAACATATGCTAATATATATAAAGATAAATGCAAAGAAGATCAAAATTATTGTGCCTTCTGTAATGAATGTATAACAAAGACTAATTGGTCAAAACATTATAAATTAAAAACAAAAGGTGGAAATGATTCAGTCCATGCAATACACGTATTTCAATCTTGGGGTGAAAAATGTAAAGAATATGTAATATATTATAAACAATTGAATCATTAATACTCAATTAAACATATAGGTACAGATAATGTAATAGAAAATCCATTAATTATAAATCCAAAATTCAATAAAATGAATATATCAGATTATCGGTGGTACAGAAAAACATTTATAGATTATTACTCGAGTAATGATGTAGTTACCATATTGAAAAAGGTAGATAACTTTAAACCAAATGTAACTTATGCAATGAACTTATTTGAACTTAAATATGATGATTTTAGAGAATTTCTAAATAAACATCCATCTAAAAATGAAATCGAAAATTATATTCCGAAAATATTTTCAAGAGAAACATTCAATAAATATCAACTCGGGAATCAATTAGGAATTATACCAATATCAATGAAAAGGAATATATTGTTAGAAAAGAAAAATATGAAAATGAAAAAGATTAATTTCCTATACGTATTGATGTACGAGTGTACGAATGTACGACAGGGGGGTCTTATTTGAAATAAACCCCTATGTCTTGACGGATTTATCATATTCATATTTTTAACTAATATAATTTATATTTTCAGCTAATATATTTTATATTTTATTAAAATAATATTTAAATATAGTATAAAATTGATAAAATAACTTCAAATCAAAATGTTACTGTTTTTCAAATAAAAAACATATATAAATTACATATGTTACCCTCGTCCATTCGTCCATTTCGTCCACTCGTCCACTCATACACAATTCAAAATTATATAATATTACAAATTTTAAGTATTAAGGCACCTAATACGTATCTAATACAGAAATGCTTAAAATCCCTTATTTTATAAATTTATATTCATAAGGAAATTGTAGTCTCAGTTATAATTTTGAACCTTTATTACTTTATAATTTATTCATATATTCATCATGTAATTCAGTAGGTATAATTTGATTTTCTTCCGATGATTGTTGCATTGATTTTTTATCTTATTGTAGAATAATACTAAAAATCTTATATTCTTCCTAAAGTCTTTAACAATTGAATTATATTCTTGATTTAAAACCTATGTTGTTATCCCAAAATGTCCCTCAGAGAAAGCTAAATAGCATAACTCACTTCCTCTAACTTTTGAATCATGTAAATTTGCACAATCATCCACAATGAATAATGTATTTGATCCTTTATAAATATCGATTGCTATTTTAATACAATTATCTAAATTTTCTTTTACTGTTTTAGGATCTAATATAATAAACTTTTTTATCTTAACTATATATGTTTTATTCATTTCATAAGTAGGGCAGAATAATATTATATTATCAAAATGATTCTTATAAATAGTTTCTAATAAATCTAATATGAAATGTGTTTTACCACAGTTTGTTACGCCAGTAACTAACATATTATGCGGTTCAAATATAAATAAATCTTTATTCATTTATTCTTTAATTTTACTAGATAAAATCCATTCATTAAATTTATCATCA